>NW_009233886.1:25508-29065 GCF_000690835.1 Fulmarus glacialis | reverse complement strand
CTGAACCAAAAAGCTCAGTGACACATGCTATTTATGAGGTGACTGGCTGCCTAAGAAGGACAACAGGAAAGTACTGGTAAGTTGTGATGTAGCCTTGAATAAGCTGCTTCTTGTTTAAAGCGTTTGGTTACAAACATATTTTGCAGCCAAAGAGCTATGTGAGCGTTTTACTTTGCAATATTCTGGTTCCCTTGTTGGGATAAACTACTCAGCTGAACCAGCTTATTGCCTCATAAAACAGAGCAGCAATACTATTATCGCTTAACTGCACCTGAATTCAGGCAGAACTACTTTGTTCAAAGAGTAGTAAACACTTGGAGTAAGTTGTCAAGTGAGGTCATTGAAGCAAATAACATAAACGAGTGCCAGAGACGTAGGATACTTTCATGAAGGAGATTGAAGGATACAGTGACAAGAAGGGATGCAAGTAGGATGAACTGAGCTCAGGAAGGATATATTTCAATGTTATTATTAAAAATTATCCTTTTGCAGAAAGCCAGTACTAGGCTTCTATGGCACTTATTCCTTATATGTCCCTAAAAGCCTGAAGTAGGACACAAGAGGTACAGAGCAGCAAATTTTAGCCTGGATAAAGAGGACTTTGATCAATCCAATAACCACCAGAAGCACTGTATTCATCTCTGTGTACCTTTAGAAAGAGTATCTCTTTGAAATACGGGCCTATTTTTATGCATTTTCTTAACACAGTCTGTTTTTGTGCTCTTTCTTTTCACTGGTTCCCAACTGAAGTTAGAAAGTCACACAGTGGCCTCCCTGCAGCCACAGTTAACATACAGGGCTATTTTTGTTACACAGTGACTACATGTGTTTTTCAGACTTTTATCATATACAAGACTCTCAGAAATTAAGTTCACAACTATCTGGGCACTAGTCACTTAGTCACTGGTGATTGCTGAACAAGGTATTATCTGCTCAGGCAAAGGCAAGCCCTGAGAAATCCTGAACCCTACACTGTCAGTCAGCAGAAACCCCATGACCTTTTACTAGTAATGGCAAAAAACATATTTACTAGGCTGCAAATAACACTATTCTATAGACAAAGCGCTCATTTTAATGCTCCATGCATGCTAAATCTTAGAACGTGTTCTCACTTGAGCAGCCCCCTTATTGTTCCTTTCCCTAAACTCAGCACTAGCTTCCCCCCACATGCCACAGCTTCTTTCTGCCATCCTTTCTACCCTCAAGCACCTCTGCTGATCCTACCTGTTACCAAGATTGCCCAACTGCGATCTCCGCTGCCTCTGCTATCTCCAACTTCTTTCTTACCTCACCTCAGCAATTCTGGAATGTCTCTAAATACAGGTACTTTACAGATTCCTGTCTCCTAATTAATCTCTGTCCCATCACAGTTCCTCAAAAAAGTCATGTATGGTGTCATTCCCTTCAGCCTAGGCCCTGGGCTGGCTCAAGATCTCTTACCAGTTCTTTCTCACTGACTGGTTACTCCCCGACAAACCTTTTAAGTGTCTATAACAGTCATGGCACAGGATCCCATCAACTTCAGCGCTGTTCTGCACCGGGGGGCAGAGGCGGTGGGAGAGAGAGAGACAGTGCAGCATTCTTTCTGGATCTCAGTAAGAGAGGCCTCAAAACAAATGGTGTAATAAAATACCTGGTTTAGTAAGATGGAATAAAAAGAGGAATATAGATAGCAAGTAAATCTTACATCCCTTCAGGTGCTGGGAACCCTGCTTTCTCACGTAGCATCGGACCAACCCTGGATGGATTTTCCCACTGTGCACTGCACAGATCCCATTCATGCAGAGGTTCCTCCTCTGTCCCATGCCATGGTGCCTTTCAGTTTGTGTAAAAACCAAAACCACATACTTCTCCCGACAGGCTGGAATGCTACGTTTGTCATAACACCCACCAGCATGCAGCACAGGCCGGCACGGGGCACTCCAGCAGACTCCCTTGCAGCAGCTACTCATGCTAACATACGGGCTGCTCAGACCTGGAGTACAAGGCCCAACAGGGCAGACATGGGCTGCTCAAGATAACTAACTCCTTGAACACAATGTCTTCTGGAAGGCACCCAATACAATCACACTTGGATAGATGGGTGCAAATTATTGTACTTACTATTAAACTAATGTTCACAACCCCAAATGACCCTTTAAAACAGACTTATCATTTCCCTCCTGAAAATACCTCTGTTTTTCCGATTTTCCAATCAACTCACTGAACTACTCTCCCTTGGGACAGAGGTTTATCATTGCACAGCTAGCTCTAGAGTGTTATCAGGAACACGATAGAAATCCTTGCTTCTGTTTCAGTCCCAGAAGCAAATGAAGACACGGTACAGCTTCACATTGAGAGAATGACATACAATGCACATACTCCTCTAGAAAAAGAGAAGAGCAACATAAACTTTGCTTAAACATATTTTCATAGATTTCTTTAGATAATAGTAAGGGAGATAAAAATAATTTGGGGCCAATTAAAACTTCTTTCCTTTTGAAAATCTGTAAAGCAGTTTTATTAAATATGCCTCTGAAAAAAATCAGATGCCTCCACTATTGAACAGCAGCTACTTCTACAGTTAAAAGAGTGAAGTTTGTTTCCACCAAAGAATTAACATCAGAAGGAAATTAATGAGTACAACACTTAAGTCACATGGTTTACTGTTCTCACTTTTTGAGTTTGAAATTACATTACCCAAACAATACTGATCAGCAAATGTTTTCATCTAAGGTTCCATAAGAGTAAGACTCACCCTGTACTTAGGAATTTATGCTGGGAAATGATGAATTCAATTCCAATTGTTTGTATGATGTCACTTAAGCTCAAATTCAGAAATCCCAAATTTAATCTTAGTCTCTAATCTTAGGCAAGGGAAAAGGCTATGCATCTCTAAAAAGCCAGTCAAAGGGAATAAAATAAAATACTAGTCAAGGAAAAATGACTTCGGTAATAAGAAACTAGACTCGGGCAGTTGTCTAGAATGTGGGCTTCTTGCACATGACTCCAACTCTCGTTGCCGCCATACTGTCCTAACTGTCTATAAAATGGGGCTAATACCAGTTCTCTCTGGAGATTCATGTAGTGTTCAAACAGTATTGTCACAGAAGAAGTATAAGCACCTTCTAAAGATGGTTTTGATTTCAGTATCATCAATTTATTTGTCAGAAGTGGTGACTTGTTTTCTTAAAATTTTCAATTGTCTTAGGTAACTGTCCAAAAAAAGAAGGCTCCGTGTAAACATCAAACTACTCAATATTTGTTTAGCCAAAAACCACCTATACTGCTGCTTTTCAAGAAAATCCGTAGGGTACTCTTCTTCTTTATCAATATTTTGATGGTGCCAAAAATTCAATTTTACTGAATTCTTTTTGAAAGTTCAGGAGAGGGAAAAAAATTACATCATCTTTTGTCTTGGTCATCTCATAGAGATCTAACAATTCCAAAAGCATTTAAAAAAATCACTTAAGAAACAAACTAAACACTAACCTAAACTAAAATGAAGTTATTTCTTGCTATAATATAAAAACCTGAAGGCAATTTAAGTAGGCAAGAATGTTAGAGGACATATAAGT
>NW_009233886.1:0-25477 GCF_000690835.1 Fulmarus glacialis | reverse complement strand
TGCTGAAGGATACAACTAGTAAATTAAGGTACTTAATCAAACTTCTAGTGTTTGTATTTCTGATCTGATTTTCCTGCAAAAACTCTTTTTTGCAGGAATCACAATTTAAAACAGTTATCTCTCATTATATCTTGTCCTGAAAACTACCTTGGTGACAAATCAATGAGGTCATTCACAGTATTCTTTCTTTAATTGTAATTAATGGCTGTCTGTGATCTTAGAAGGCCAACTCTACTAAATGTCATTTTATAGATGTGTTTTAAGAAGCATGAGGAGGATGGATATCTAAGAAGCATGTCCACATTTCAAATATTCAGACAATTACAGGTGCAAAATACAGGTCAAGTCATTCAGGATTGATTACTTATTTTGGATGTTTTATATTCATTGCTCAAATTGGGGCCAGTTTTCAGCAACTGTCCTAAAATATGTTCCTTTCAAGATGCCTCAAATTGCATTTTCAAAATTCAGATGTTCCTGAGAAGCATTTACAAGGCCTTGATTTGGCATACAGCTGTATCTCTTCCCTTGAGGCTGTTTTATGCCACTGTCATCACTCCAGCTGGAATTTTTTTGCACTTTCTTTTAAAATAGTTAGAACTGGTCACTGCTCATGGGTGCTTTCAGGCATTAGATGTATTAGATAATCTAATATGGTCTGGAATAACCTGTGTTCTTCCTATAGAAAATGGTATGCTGAATTATACACAATCTCAGGAATGGTTGTAAAAGTTATAAAGGATATGTGAAGAAAAAGAAATAGACATCCTTCAAATCCTTCCACTGAATTAACTTCCTTTTCCTTTTTACATGCCACTGTTTCTTCCTTTGCCCAAACCTGATTAATACTAAAATAAAATGGGAGATAAGACACAGAACTTCATTTCCTGGCTTGACCTAGGAACTGCTTGTTACTACAGTATTGTCTGGCCATCACTGGACTTTTGGCTGATCCTTGTTACTGTTGGCCAGCTCAGGTTGCTTTCTCTGGACCTGCCCTGCTTTCTTGCTCTGATACCATGGGACTGTGTCCCTTGTTAGTGAAGACACTGCCCCCACCAGCCTCCTTGGCAGACTTGTCTCCTGCTCACCTTTCTTTGTGAAGCAGCCTGCTTTTGCTGTGTCAGGGAACAGTGAGAGCAGGGTTGCTCCCTAGAAGATGGCGAGCTGGGAGTTGAGGGTGGCCACAACGCAGGCTGGGGGCAATGACCTCACTGATAGGGAGCAGTGCCATGGCAGTAGAGGCAGTCCCAGAGATGGCAGCCAGGTTCAATCAAGAGTCCAGATCATCAGGCAAGTTTGTGGTAACGAGGCAGGTCCAAGGTCAAGCCAGGAAGTCAATCTGCAGGCCAGGGTCAGAATCAGGTCCAGCAATCATAAGCTGGGTCAGACACAGTCCAGTGATCAACAGGCAGGTCCAGAGTGATGCGGCAGGTCCGAGGGCAAGCCAGGAAGTCAGCCTGCCGATCAGGGTCCAGACCAACACAGTCTATGTCCAGGCACAAGCATGTCTGTGGCTGAGCAGAGGACAGGCACTCCTGTGACATAGCTTAGACTGGGACTGAAGGTCCAGAGTTAAGCTGAAATGGGCCTCCTGGGCCCATCAGGGGCAGGTGGGGGTGAAAGCCCCAAATGAGGCTGGTCAGGGCCATTAAGGCCTATTAGTGCACTCAAGATCGCAGCAATTGTGCTTCATAAATATGCCCTCAAATTTCTGGTGACAAGGTTTACATGCTGCTGATGACAAGCAGCAGTAGAACTTCCGGAGCCACTCCTAGGAGCAGTAGAGAATGATCCTGAGTGTGACTTTACCTACTTGAGATAAAAGAATCGCCACTCAGAATCTAAATTAATGCTATCTAAGATGGCAGTCCTGGGATAGCCTTAGTCAGCCTGCATTAGAGATTCAGAAAGACTATCACATTATCTTAAAGCAAACAAGAGAAAAACTCCCGAACAGGCTGTTCTCTGCTTACTCTGTGAGCAAGATAATTGCTAATACGATAGGCAAATCAGGTACTATAAGTAAAGGCCATATGATAAAGTCATAGCCTTGCCGCAGATGCATTTCATGTCTGCCTTATCCATCACTGTCTAGAGATTTCAATTTCACAGGTGAAACTTACAATCTGATAAGGACATCGCTGCTTATACTGCTCAGTTGCTCTGCATCACTGAGCATTGTAACTGGTGATTTTCTCAATGACAAGTTACATAATTGTCTTGTCTTTGGAGTTCAGCACCATCTTTTTCTTGAGCCAAATTTATCATTTGTAATTGTTTAGGAAAAGGCCTTAGCCACTGAATCAGAACCACTACACACTAAGAAAAGTCTTATTACAGCAATTAATCTAAATGCTGGTTTTCATGATTAGAAAGATGATTGTTGTCAATACAATCAGGAACTCAGCCACAACAACATTAACAGAGAAGATCAGTTGTCCAAATTTCTAGTCAGACCATATCGTGGTCCATATACAGATTGAAAGATGATAAATGTTATTTCTGCAAAAAGAAAAACTCCAATGCTTCAGTTTGGTCGTCAAAGGTTGACAGTACGAAGCACATCATTATGTCAAAGATTCTCATTTGTGGGCATCACTGCTTCCTTTGACAATGAGTAAAGAAGTGTTATCACATCCAAGGAGTCTTGAGGATCTCTGAAATGCTCATTACAATGGTAATAAGTGCACATGAGAATGAAATGGAAGTTAACTGAGATCACCTCTGAAGAGACACATTCCATTGCCTCATTTTCATAAATTGTCAAGTCTGCTCCGATGACAGTGGTATAGACATGAACACTGGTATAAATGTGAGGTGAACACTTTCTCTGGATTCTTCTCAGAAAGATTGATTCTTATTGGCATATCAGTCATCAGAAGGAGATATTAAAATAGGCTAATAAAGTATCAATCTCCATTTCTGAAGATAATAAATAAAAATTGGATTGGACAAGATCCTGGGGAGTACAATGTAAACCTTGGAGATCACTCTGCTTTGAGTGGGGGCTGGACTAGATGACCTCTAGCTATCGTTCCCAGTCTAAATTATCCTATTAACACATTTATGCTGTTGGGAATCAGTTTCCTTGGCATCTGTCATCAGTGAAGAGTAACTAAAAAACATTGTCAGCACGTTCTTTCAAGTGTCTCCTGAAAAACTGTGAGCTTATAAAAAATGACCAGTGTTATTTCACCTGGATCCAACAGTCAAACCAATTCTCATGAAAGACAGAACTGCACCTTCAGTGTACCATACCAATGGAGAACTATACTGAGCCTGTGCATAGAATAATGAGTTTTGAATTGGTCACATTTATAGAATTATCATTTATGGTTGTACCAACACACAAACCAAAAGGAGTCATGAAAATCTGTCAAGATCACGGCATTCTAATATGGCATGCTAACGGTACACATCCAGTGATTGTTTTTAAGCAACTGTTTGCTGCTCTTGGAGGAAGTATTCTTGAAACCTGTTCTGTCAAAGTATCAGCAAATTGTCAGTGAAGATGCTACAGGTGTGCAGATGAGAGTCACAGATTGAGAAAAAATCCAAGTCAAGGTATCCTCACCTGTTGAAGAGTTATAGTTGTGGTGTCAATGTTTGTTAAGGTCCTGATTTTGGTTATATTTGAGGATGAGCTGAAAAGTTCTGAACTGATTTAAGAAGTGAATATGAATTCAGAAGAAATGCACACAGAGGGATTACCACTGTTTTGTGTGGTATCCACCCGAGATGCTGTTGCTGTTATGTGCAAGATATTGCAGAAAGAATGTATGTCATATTTGTCTTCTGTCTCTCTCTTTTTCTATCTCTGTCTAGAACTCATTTATGTGTCAGTATTGTTACTGTTAGTTTCTGGAAGAAGTTATATTCACTAGACACTTGCCACAAGTTGCTTCAGTTGCATGTATTCAGCTCCACAAACATAGCAATCATTATGTCTAATATTGTTCAACATAGTTCCTGGATCATTCTAAGTAGAGGACTGCCCAAACCTGGTGCTTCTGAAACAAATCTGTTTTCAACAATTCACCCCGTCTCAGCCAACATGCTATGTTTTCTTCTGAGACCACCTTTTATGGTTCAAGAGGAAATCATGGAGCATATTAATTGTTCTGGGAGCCAACCTACTTGCCACTTCTTTTCCCAAAGGTTCTACAGCCCTTTTCCCATTACTTGTTTGGGAATGACACATTCATAATGAGATCAAAATGCATGTTTCTGTCATCAGGTAGCAGGTGTATGTCTGGTCATGTTATGGAAATGCACACCTGCATTCCATGACAGCATTTCTTGCGCATCCTGGCATGTAACATCAACACCTAATAGGAAATACCTACACATTTTAGCAGGTGACTGATTGGCTGTACCCTTTCTTTTTGGAATTTTGTTGTTCAACACATGATAAAAATGTGTTTAGCTGCAGTTAGCCAATTTCATGGCTGAGTGTTTAAATACCGGGAAAGTATTCATATTCTAACACAAGGAGGGGCTTGATGCATTTTTTTTGTATGGAATCTACAGATACAGAATATTTTATTTGAAAAATGTGTCTCGTATTATTTCCATCCACAAAAGATTTCCAAGAATGCCCTTTCTTAGATAAATTCTGTGGATTTAGACATTCCTGTGCTCAAGAAACATTTAGAATACTTTCAAAGAATACAGCACAGTATGGCTTGTGGCATGAACAGATGCCAAATGACATCTCTGCAAAGTCCAGCTCAGCCTGATCCAACAGTAATCAGTGAAAAATCTCTAGCAGACTCAAATGGATTTCTTACCAAGACCATAATGTATAGTTAATGTAGTAAAAATCTCTGTGAGACCTGACTGTAAACTTGAAGATAATACTAAGGAGGAAGAGGACAAGTTATTACTGACCTTCCTCTGATCTGGTAAATTAATAAATCAGTGTCAATTTTAATCAAGCAGCTGGTTATAGTTACAACAGCAAAGAACATATCTATAAGCCAGATCCATCAATGCTATTTTTGAGCAGCTATTTTTATAACCCTGAAAAGGAGGAAAGAAAAAAAAAAAAGGCATCTTCAGGCATTTAGGAGCTCATTTAGTGTATTGATATATTTTTTTAAATGGGCAGTTAGAACTCTACTGATTTTAATCATTGGCAGTTTTCAGATTCTCTAAAAAAGCTACCTTGTGCCAATTATCAGACATATTTGCAATTGCTCCTTGTGTCATAGCAACTTTAAGAACTTCTGCCATCTTTTGTTACAGTCTTTTTTTTCCCCCACTCTTTGGAGTCCTTACCTAAATCTGGAGTTCTCAATCCTACCCTTTCTTCTTAGCATTATCTTTCCTACACTATTTCTTTCCTCCTCATTTGCACACCAGTGGGTCCTTGTGGTTCTAAGTGTTTAAAAGGACCTTTTTTTATAGAGGAAATCATCTTTCTCATATAAAAAAAGGAAAGAATTTTGCCCCAGAATAGGGGGAAAAGTAGCAACTACTGCCAACATACCCACAGACCCTCGCAGGAAAGAATGGACAGAAGTACTCCTCTACAGCCCTGCTTTTCCTTTGTGAAAGATCTCGGAAAGCAGTATTGCAAAATGGCTCATCTTCCCTGAGGGGTCCATAGGGTTCTATTGTGCCTGCTGTCATGGTCCACATATACAGAATCACAGATATGAAAGAATATTGCAATAATTTAACATAACTTTCTGCATCACAATGGCCACAGAGGTTCCTGCTTCAAGCCCCCAGATTTCTGGTTGTGGTACAGTATGTCTGTTACAGTTATTCAGTAATAATTCAGTGTTCCTTATATCTTGAGTTAAGATTTCTGATGGATAGTTACCCTCATTATGAAAAAAATTAAAACTAAATTATTCTACATATCTAATATGTGTAAGTTGAATTTCCAATTTTAGTTACTGTATATTATTTTATGGTTTTTTACTATAGGAAGAAAGATTTAAAAATTCTCTCATGTAATAACTGGTTTGCAGTGGCTGTATAATGGGCTGTCTGAGCAAGTGAAGATCAAACTCAGCCTGCTACATGAAATAATATTAAAAATCATTAAAAGATAAAACCAAAAAGGTGGAATTGGCAGACATATTCTGTGTGTTTTGATCACGCAGAGCAACGTAGGTATAGACCAGAAAGTTACATCTTAATAGGTTGTTTACTAAGGAAAACAGGCTTTAGGCTTTCCTTCCTTATAAATGGCTTCTCCAAACTATAAGGCATTCATTCTTTGTCTATTTTCTCTCTTCACATTATCCATGTTTTCTGAGTATGGATACTAGAATTTGTTGCAAAGCTTTGCTGATAATCTTGCTAATGGAGGAAAAACTGAAGCCATACTGCTAAAAGTTTCATCACTTCATTCTACTTGTCTACCTCTGAACACTTCGTGCTCTTACAAAATCCAAAAACCTCCATTATTTTTACAGGGCATGAACATTTTTTTGTGTGATGTTTAGCATATTCTGAAGACACACAATGGGAAACTCATTGTTTTCTTAAGTCACAAAGATCTCTGTTTCATTCAAAGCATGATGTACTAGTTCTCACCATTATATTATTTTGTCACTTTCTTCTGGTCAACATTTCCACCATCCTATGTGAAGAATCATAGCTTCACATCTACCATCCAGAAAGGGACAATGAGGTACAACAAAGGGATAAATTATGCCAGAAGCCAGAGAATAGGTCCAAAAAAATACGACAACAGAAATTAGATGTTCTGATGCTATAATGCTTGCTCACAATGCTGTATAACAATAATTTCTGTGAATTATGACCCAGTAAAATTACATTTTAATGTAAAATTATATTGTATTGACTCCGCATTTTTCTTATATTTTTCCTGACTCTCAATTTTTATGACTTGTGTATGCCAGCATTTAAATTTATTAATAGCTAGTTACCCAAATGTATCCTAAACATCTAAACTGCTGCAAAACTTGATGACCTCCGCAAGCCATAGAGCTTGAAATTTTAATAAGGTTGTTAGCATTAGATTATTACCACTGAGGCCTTCTGTAACTGTGTAGCATTTGATATTTACAAGAGTTTTCAAGCACCTCTAGAAATGACACCAGACAGATTTGTATTATGTGCTGCAGGTAATCCCGTTTTGAGAAGGACTTTTGTTTTGAGTTCAGCTTGTAGCTCAGGCAAATTGTGTGAAACAGGGCTAATATGTTCTTTAGTCCAGTCCTGACTAGCTGCTGATATGATTTTAAGGTTATTCATATATGTAGTCTAGAGCTCTTTCATACTGGTCACACACAGTTTACTGAAATTTTTAGTGTTTCTGGATTAAAGAAATTCAAATTCAAACCTTTCCATATCCAGCTCCCCAATATAGCTAACTTCACTAGCTATTTCCTTAAGTATTTCTAAGTTCACTCTTTTGAAATATGGAACTTCACTCATAGATTTATTCAGATTTGTCCTTTAGTTTGATCTGACTCACATTAAATTAACTTCAGTTTAAACTGAATCAAGCCATAACTATTTTCTTCTCCCACCTCCCTGTCAGAACTAACATCACAATTTTTCAGTTCAGCCACTATTTGATAAAAGAAAAGAAAAAACCCCCAAATCCTATCACCTGTACAATGACTCCACCACTGTAAGCAGAACTTATTCTCCAGTCTGCTTCTCACAAATCAGCTCCTGTTAGTATTTATTCCTCTACAGCTTTAGAGAAATCTCTATTAATTTCCAAATTTGACACAGCAATTTGTATCAGACTCGCAGTGTTATTCTAGTAGAAATTTTTTCACTAGACCTCCCCAAAAAAATAATGTGATGCTTTTTATTTTAGCCGGCTCAGCTTTATCGTGTGTTCCTTCCTAACTCTTAATAGCCTATCTATAGATATATGTGTTAACCTACTGCTTTAACTTCCATTTCTCTGTTTCCAAAGCAGCACATCCTCTTCAGTGCATACTTTATCACCACAATTGCTCTTCTGTCACGTTCCAATAATCTTTATAATGCCCTAGATCATATTCTGCTCTGGTAGTTCATGCCCTTCTGTCTTGTTGCTCAGTTTTTATCCAGAAAATCTAGCCACTGTCTAGCCCTGCAACTTTCAAACTGTTGGACCCTCTTAATCAGCAATCACAACAAAAAAACAGGCCACCCATCACAGAAGTTACCTCCCCCATGATCTTCTAATACTGGGAATTCTATGGACACTAGCATCTCCAAACTATAGGGAAAATATTTTGTGTTCGATATCATAGGAAGTAAGAAAAAAATCTAGTTGTTGCTTTTCTGTTATCCCATGGGCTTTGAACCAAGCATAGCCTGTGAGGAGAGGGTCTTTATCAACCTCTCTGAGGGGTTAGACAGGAAAGGTCAGACGGGGCTTGTTTGGAGAACTCCTGCCAGACTAAGAAGGCCAGGATTATACAGCACTTCTCTGAACTAAGAAGCAGAGTAAGCAGGGCCTCATCCTGACATAGGAGTTGATGAGGCAGAATCTTGTCACAATCTGGAGGTTATTTCCTGCACCAAAATCTCATAATTCTGCCTATTGTGAACCCCAGACAATTGGTTCACAATTCCTTTGTCCACAGGACAGCAGCTCTGACCCCACAGACCAAAGTGGGGGTCCAACTCAGAAGATGCCAGGAAAGCAGATAGACAGTAAATGCACAGTTGTATATGACTTTAAAATACAAGGGCAAAGGTGTGAGCACTTATGCTTCTAGGTAATAAATATATTTTAAAAATCTCGGCTAGTGTGCTCTTCTCATCTTCTTGTTTCACCTGCCTGCACTTCTGCAAAACTATCTACAGTAACGAGATCTTATTTGCACTTTTATATAAAGAACTAGTTTTGTTGAAATGTGATCTGTATGTTTTTAGTAATATTTTATTAAAAACTTCCAGAGGAAGACACATCCCACAATATGAAAGCATACTTCCCTTGCATAAATAAGCTTCAGGTTTTATTAAAAATCATAATACTCCATAATATATTATGAAATATTAATTTCATATTCATAACCATAGTCACAAGATATTTCCTGAAACACAATGCAAAATGTAAAGAAAATATCACAACCAAGTTTTAATAAGGTAGAGGCTTAAGATAAAATCAGTTCTTCTCTTACAAAAAGTAGCTTAAGGCAGCTCTGACCATGTGTTGCTTATGACTTTTATAATACTCCATAATATATTATGAAATATTAATTTCATATTCATAACCATAGTCACAAGATATTTCCTGAAACACAATGCAAAATGTAAAGAAAATATCACAACCAAGTTTTAATAAGGTAGAGGCTTAAGATAAAATCAGTTCTTCTCTTACAAAAAGTAGCTTAAGGCAGCTCTGACCATGTGTTGCTTATGACTTTTCTTTTGAAAATCTGTGTAGAACCCTTGGTGAGATTCTCTTCCTTTTTCTCCTGAATAAAATTGTTCACTGCACAAAGGACTGTGGAACTGTCTGGAGTCTTGTTCTAGAACTATAATACCTTTCAGTCTTTCAACTGCACCTTTCTTTAGCATTTTGTCTCAGTTTAAGAATTCTTGAAATTGAACTAAATTCTTTTCCAGGATCCAAACCAAGGTCTAATAAAGAGCCTTTCTTCAGACTAGGCATCTATAAACAAACTTTCAGAAAACTGAGCAAGATGACCATTTCCTTTTAATTCAACCAGTGGAGACGGAGAGTGATAATGAAGGGGGAGAAAGTAGCTCACAGTTTACAAGGTTATGTGACACCTCCAGCCTGTAACTCTCCCTACAAACTATACTCGTAAAAAGTACTGTGCCAAGAAAGACAAGCCAATAGCAAATGGCTACTCAGTGTCCTCCTCCTTTCACTGCTGCAGCTGTCTATGGGACAAATGCTGCTGATCATGGCACTAAGAATATCCTTAGTTGTGCAGTGGTTGATATGCAAAGCTAGTGTTATCTCTCTTGTTGTGCTGGTTTTGGCTGGGGTAGAGTTAATTTTCTTCATAGTAGCTAGTATGGGGTTATGTTTTGGATCTGTGCTGGAAACAGTGTTGATAATACAGAGATGTTTTAGTTACTGCTGAGCAGTGCTTACACAGAGTCAAGGCCTTTGCTGCTCCTCACACCACCCCACCAACAAGTAGGCTGGGGGTGCACAAGAAGCTGGGAGGGGACACAGCTGGGACAGCCGACCCCAACTGACCAATGGGACATTCCACACCATATGACGTCATGCTCAGCATATAAAGCTGGGGGAAGAAGAAGAAAGGGGGGGACGTTTGGAGTGATGGTGTTTGTCTTCCCAAGTAATTGTTACGCGTGATGTAGCCGTGCTTTCCTGGAGATGGCTGAACACCTGCCTGCCAATGCGAAGTAGTGAATGAATTCCTTGTTTTGCTTTGCTTGCATGTGCGGCTTTTGCTTTACCTATTAAACTGTGTTTATCTCAACCCACGAGTTTTCTTACTTTTACTCTTCTGATTCCCTCCCCAGTCCCACTGTGGGGGGAGTAAGTGAGCTGCTGTGTAGTGCTTAGTTGCCGGCTGGGGTTAAACCACAACACTTGTGAAGATCTTAACTACAACTCCACAAATCTCTGCATTTGTGCAGTCACTGGCAAAGCAGCACAAGGTAGTACCTGGGAAACGACGATAGCCAGGCAAGAAATAACCAATTGTATGGTAAGTTGAAAGGAATCACTGAATCTGAGATCTTGATTCTCTCCTTGTCCCCGCTAATCCCTTAAATCCAGATGCTTTTGATTGTCTTCTATTGCATTTCCCATAGCACTCTAATGGAAATATCCTGTTACACATAGGGATCATCAGTCACACTGATGAGATACCTTCCCATGAAGCAGACTTTATTGCAGAGCAGGTTGTCATCATGGTGGAGAATACTCTTTGGACTGCAGTAAGAGAGCGTTAGCTGTGTGAATGCTACTGTTGACCATCTAATCAGCAAGACCCTAGTGCAAATATGCTGTCCATATACAACTGTCTAATCCACACAGAACATTGAAGCTGAAGGTAGGCAGGAGAACACTTAAAATTTCTTAGTTTGTGCATGGTTTTTTCTAATAAACACCCATGCAAAATGTTTGGTGGGATCCAAATATCTGTTGAGACTGCTGGAGTTTGGTAGGAATCACTTTTCTTTTTTTTTAAAGTTCAGTAGGAATGTATCTCTAACTGATTACTTGCTATCTTTATTTAGAAGAAAATGTACACATACATATTCACCATTCCTTCCTTTACTCTCTTCCTTCAAATATGCTTTCTGTTCCAATCTATTTCAAAGGAGAAGAGGAAAAAACCTCTTTTCTTGTTTTCTTCCCCAGATATCCCTATTTATAACTTCCTAATACCCATAGATGCTAAAAGTGTCACTGTGTGACAGTTGGGAAATGAGGGAAGTGAATGAGATTATTTTTACAAAAAATCCCCACCCTACATTAAAAAAAAGGTAGCGAGTCTGCTTCGTGTATTGTGTTTGGAGGCCCCGTCTTCCTAATGAAGTCTAGGAGAGTCATCACCAGCCCAGAAGGGCAAGAAAAACGCAACACAGTCTCAGTAACATAATTAAAAATGACTGTGGTGTGACTGAACAAGGGATCCTCTTCAAATTAAAAATGAATTTACTGGAGGGATGGTTTTCTTCAGCAGATGGGACGAGTGAGCTATTAGCATGGGCCTTAAACATCATTCGTGTTGACAATTTTTTTTCTAATTACTCCCCCTGCAGATTTCCAGCAATGAGGAATAGCCAGAAGAAAAGCACTTGACTAGTCGCACACCACCACTGCCAGCAGAAATGTGTGGCACTTTAAGCAGATCATCTCTTGTCAGTTTATTTTGAAGTCAAGAGACAAGAGTGTTTGTACCGAAGCACTAAGAAAGGAGCTGTCAAGGACTCTGTTATGACTTTCTGCCTTCTGAGACCAGTTCCATTTGTGCCCCAAGCCCAAAGCAGATTAGAGCTGAAAACAGTCCAAAACAAGTCCAGAAGGACTTGGCCAGGGCTTGACTAGTAACAGTTCCCAAGACACTATTTGCTGTCTGTGGGCAGACACAGCAGGGCACTTGCAGCTCAGAGATTCCCATGCAGAATGCTCCAGTGGCTGTAGTGCCAGAGCCTCTCCTGCTGGCTTCCTTGCAGCTACGGGCTTCATCGTTCCACTACTCATTACTCTCATGCTGGTACAAGGATTCAGGTCAGGTCAGAGAATTTAGCTCAAACTTGTGTTGTTACTGAAGACTGGTCAACTGTTCAAAGTCAGATCTCTCCTGTTACTATATGTACCAGTAATTATAACTTTGTCATCATTAGGAAGACAAAGAAGAGCAAGATTGTCCAGCAATCTATACCTCAGTCCTGCCCCAAAGACAGACTCTTATAGTTCAGAAATGCTGGAATCTGAAGTTTTACCTCTGGTTCATTTTAGAGATAACAACCAGCTGCAATGAGTGTGTCTGGATCTGTGTGACCTCCATGTTTCAGGGTGCTTGGATCTGCTTTGTACATATCATTAATAAATGGTAAACCACCTTTCACTGTTAGAAGCTCTCCTTTCATAAGCATCATAAGATTAGAATAGCTGGGTGGGATGCAAATGATCCCATTTCCATTGTGTGTGCATCCACAAAAGCCAGTAAAGAGTACGAGCATAATTTGGACAAATTGCTGTCGATAAGTGCGGTACGGCCACTGCAGAGAGTGTAGCCATAAAAGTCAAGCAATGCTGTACTAAAAGAACTGCAATGATAAGTAGTCTGTAATCAGTATGTTCTCCCTTACAATCCTATGTTTTTATATTCCATACTCCTTTTCCACTTTCAGTGACAAAGCTAACATTTCCCTTAACACTCTTAATAGACTACCTTCATTTACATATAGATGGTTAACTAGAACTCCAAAAAGCAAAAGAATTCAGACAGTGGGAAAGATACTGCTACCTAAATACCAGAGAAAGAGAAAGAATGTGAGAGGATAAGCTGTCGTACTTTATATGATATCTGCAGTAGGAATGGGGTGAGAACAAGAGGTGCTGGTTACAAGGGTAAAGATTGCTCAGGCATTTAATGTGTACGTGATATATCCCTACAAAGTCCATGCTGCATACAACAAAAGTCTAAGAAACAGGTCATGAATCCATGTCTGAAAGTGCTGATATGTGTAGGAAAGTACTTCCTCATGACTTACCTGCCTTTAAGAGCACTCTACCAGTGCTAATCAGCTGTTTTGAAAAAATAATTCAATCTTTAGTATTGTTAAATTAGCTAAATGGGAATGCTCAGCTTCTACTGAATGTTAATTAGTAACTGCCAGCTTTTTCACATGTAGGTAAAGCTGGCTGTGTAAGCAAACTTCGTTCTGGCGTCTTCCAACTTCCGACTCTTACTTCACAATTCAAATCACAATTTCGATACGCAGCAGTGGGGTTGGACTAGATGATCTTTAAAGGTCCCTTTCAACCCAAACCATTCCATGATTCCACGATTCTATGATATTTCTGCTTGGTTTGTATGCGTATACAACATCTCTGTGGTATACCTGAAGAAAAATTAGGGACCTCAGTATCAGTATTACTATTTCTTTAGTTTGTGAATACCATGATTGCTTTTTTAAAAATGTTGTGCGTTTTGGTTTGTTGGTGTGGTTTTTTTTTTTTTAAAATCTGGTGCTGTCTTTAAAAAGCAAATCGCTTCAGAAAGCTTTGTTGACACCTGGTTTGCTATCCCCAAAACCCCATATGCTGTTAGAAGTGGTATAGCTCACTAAGCACATAAATTATATTTACAAATGCTATCACCAGATTACCATGACTTCTGGTACCATGCAACAGGAAGGACGACAATTTGATCAGTTGCTAGGCCCCAATATAATATATTCACAGGCACATGGTGTACAAAATCTCTTCTGCTGTTTGGAAGCATTTTCTTCCTGGAACGGAGGAGCCTATACGTGTTATATTAAATACTACAAATGCTGACATATGAGATGTTAGCAGAAAAAAATCTCAACTTCTAGCCTCTTATACTTGGTTGTGAAAAGAAGGTACATTGGCACTCTGGTAATCACTATATTATTCATAGCGTAACCAGCATTCAGACACCTTGGATTTTCTCCTACCTTCTCTATTTGACATCACTGAGAAAAAGATGGACTAGAAGTAAAAAACCACATTTATATCACCCTGAGCCTGGGTACTCTCTTTATGTGACCCATTTTCATTTTTCTCCAGATGTAAACAAAATCAGAGCTTGCAGTGAATCAGAGAGTCCCCTAGAAAACCATTGGGTTCCTCAATAATTTGGCACTTGAAAAACTACTTTTTATCTTTTTTTGTCCCACTTCAAGTCCTAACGTTTGCAACCACTGTTTCTTTTCCCATCTTTCAAATGCTGCATTTAACTGAAGTGCAAATGCAAATAACTTGCTGTAGATCCATGCAACGGTGAATCTGTAGGTACTTTAAACAGACCCGGATGAGCTGCACAATGTGTATTGCGTAAGATCAAGTAGAGACCTAGTATCTGTGACCCGAACTGATAGCAAAGTCACATCAACGACCCTGAGAGAATCACACAAATCGGCATGCGAATGTGTAACAAACCCAGTATTTGTGAACAAGGGTGGGAGAATGAATGCCCAGAAACATGACAGATTCATCATAAAAATGAAGAAAAAATTCTTTTATGAAAAATGCATTAAATCAAAAGCAGCCACTATGCAGTACAGAGGGTGTTTCCATGGAAGCAGTCTCCCACATGACAGCAAGAGCAGCAACAGGTGTTACAGAAAGTAACAGGGAGGAGAAATGTCACCAGGTTAAGCCTAAATGTCACACAGGTTTACAAAACAATGTATATAAGAATTTAAACTGACCACAAATGTTCTCCTTGGAATAGAAAGTTAATTATTTCCTGTCCAGACTATATCTGTATATATACAGCGGAAATGCAAAAAATTCAGTGTTGGATAAATGTGAATAAAAAAGTACAAGTGCTTTGTCTTGCTCTTGTTTAGTAACTAGCTTGCGAAGTAATTTGTAATCATCCTTGTTCTAGTTCCTGCTGCATCTCCTAAGATATACAACCTAATAAATAGAATAAAAAGTAGTATTTTATGTACAGAGGCAGCTTCCTAGGAGATATAAGATTAAAGTGGGTTCCACTATCAATCTTGAAACACATGGTCCACAAAATATCCCAACTACTCAGTTTTAGGACTAATTCAGGGAGAAAAAGAAAGGAAGAAGAAAAGTATTAAACCTGTAAACCAGGAAATTATTCAGACAGTATACATGCTAAGTGAAAGCAAAAACCCATCATTAACATGACTGACACTGACTAGACCTATGAGACATAAGAATAATGCAAGAGCATTATTTATAGCTTGTGATGAGCCATCTGATGGGCTAGCAATTCAATTAGCTAACGCTTACATTTTCAACACTCTTGACCCCAGAACAGGGCATTAGCTGAGACAGTTGTGTGGGGAAGGTTCTGTGCTATGCAGATTACAGAAAGATATTCACTCAGCTAAAGTGTTTCAAAAGTTGTGCATTCCAGGTTAATACAGCCTTTGTAGGTATTGTTCTGAGGTCTAAATGCAAGGCACATCTGAATGCCAAATCTCTGTTTTCTGGGGAAAGGGAATTATATCTCAACTGAAAAGGAAGTATTTTGTTCATATTCTGTCAAACCTGACTATATAGAAGTGTCAGCAACCACCAGAATATTGTGCTGAGCAAGAAAAAAGTGCAAGGATTAATGATTTACCTTGTCAATTTATTCTACTCCTTGCAAAAATTTTGTCACAATTAAGAAGTCTCTAAAGACACCATTCCAAGCTTTCATGTGATGATCAGCATTATCCTGCCTTCACCAAAATGAAACAATTCATCACAGCAAGAAGGCACATTGGCACAAGGGGTAACAGTTCAGAGGATTGCATCCAAGCAAGGGTTATAAGAAAAGAAGCTCATAGCTTATTAATGTCAGTCTCGCACATCAACAGAAATAAATCATATGATGTCCACACCTGTTTGGATGAGAATGCCATACATGCAGGCGAGATGTTTCTGTCTACTGTGACAAGCCATTGTTCCCACAGCTTAACAGTGGTACCCGTGTTTCTATAACAGGTGCTGCATGCTTGTTTTGCATTTTACTTTTTTTTTTTTTTTTTTTAAATTAATGCTGAAGCACAGAAGACAAGATGATCCCTCGGCATAAATGGCGTTGGCAGGGATGCAGCCAAGGACCGGGACGGGAAACTGACACTGTGCATAGCTACAGGTCACAGCCATGCATACAAACAAAACCTTTATATTCTGCGATATCACTGACGCTACCAGCAAACTGACCTCAACAATGAGAGATATCACACTCTACCAGACTAGATACAAACCAGATAAATAGTTTTGCATTAAAAAATTATTCCTTTCTTCCCATCATTTTGTTTATGGGAAGAATATGACAAGTTAGTGTAGTTAAAATTGACAGCATTGGTCTTGCTCAGTAGAATCCACATGTAGAGTAGACACTTGACAGATTAGTAGAAAAAAATTTTCAATGTGATTTTTTTCTTATTTCTATATAGAACATTTTGCTTTTTTTACTGAATGCAAAGATGAGACTTTCACAGTTTCAGGTCATCAGACAGAAGCGTGACACTTGCCACTTTTTTGTTTAGCTTGAGGATTGCTGAAGGATTAGTTTAGTATCTTTATTTTATATTGGAATTCATATAGTTTTCTGCCTGTTACATAAATTCACCTAGGAAATAAAGCAACTTTGACATGATCTAATGGAAGCCTTCAAAATTTGTAGCAGAACAGAAAGATGATCAGAAGAAATTTCTCCTATGGTGGAGGCTTCAAAAATGAAGGGAATAATTTACAGTTAAGACATGATAAGTGACGGAAATAAGAAATGACAATTCAGTTCATGGTACCTCCAGATTTGTTTGGAATGATAGACCAAAAAAGTGAAGAAGTTTATTTTGATATATGAGCTATGAAGAAGCTCAGAGATTTATGTATCTTTGCATAACTGTTCATTTTCTGTAATTTCTATTTAACTAACAATATTTACCAACCTCAATTTCTGTTCACAGTGTGATCAACATATTGTTTTGGATTTATAATCTATCCTTTAATTTGGAAGGTGGGTTCTTAAGGTACCTTTTCTTTTCTGAGCAGCCATTGTAATGTCTGTGATTAAATACAGGGCTTTTAAGTACAGTTCCTAAATTTGTATGTCTTAAAACTGAGTACTGTTGATAGAAAGCACAATACAATGTAATTCACTTCTCCCTTTGGACTGACAGAACCTGTGACTGTCAACTGTTGAGAACTAAACTGAAGTCCATCTATATTCTTAGGCTATTTCCTGAGTGAAGTGACTAAAAGGCTGGGTCAGGTGAACTTTCCTGGGAGGCACTAAACCATTTTTTTTGCTAACATTTGTAGTATGCAATGTTTCATATTGTGAAACATATATTGTTTTTATATGTTATGTGTAAGTGCTTGACACGTATATGTTAAATTGCAAGCTTAGTAAATAGTACATAAAATTTCTGAGAAAAGAACAAACTGTTCTAATCAAAGCAGATAAACAATATTTTCCATTTTCATATGCTGTTGTTGCAATTCTGTAATTCTGTTGCTTGCTAGCTAATGGCTTTGTTGAAATAAGAACTATAACAAACTGTATGTGATAATAAGTATCATCCAACACCATCAGAAAGGTCATGGGACTTAATTCTACCATTTCTTCTAATTTTATAACATCAACATTGTAAGATTTCAGTTTGTTTTCCTCCCCATTTCATTTTAAGGAGCCACCTGGGGTATAGTAATGGAGCATACATTTGCAAAGCAGCGTGAGATAAAGGTGTTCTCTGAGCCAGATCAACCACTGAATGTTAGAATCCTTCATTTGTATTAAATACCCAATTATTATCCTACTGGTGAATGTTTGGTCACATCAATAGCCATGGCAATAGTGATACAACCTCAATAGCTCAGTTATTTTCTGAAAGCAGAAGGTAAAAACAGATCAGAATTTAGCATTCAAGACTAAAACTAGCTCCAATTCTTTCAATATTCATTTGATTTATCCACTCTCTGTGTTTTTATGGTGTCCAGAGGTATGTTGTACTCTTTCTAGTGAAGGACATTGTATGTTTCCTGAATGGTTAACCACTAAAATTCCTAACCCTGAAAAGATTTGTGAACCAAAATGATCTTGTACAAAGTTGACCATGTTTGCATGGGCAGAGCTGAGAGCTCTGCAGCAAGCCATGTGTATATGCTGCATAAATACAGCTATCAGTCTATATGGACTAGAATCATGAATGGTTATTTTGTGCTCCTTTTTTTGTGATGCTGGATTAAATTTTACATGGATCTTTACTATTTATTATTATCAGAAGCACTTAACTCCAACTTTGGAGGATAATTCAGATGGTTGGTTGGCAAAAAGTTCATACTTATTTGTCAACTGCCAACAGGAAGACATGACATTTCTGTATCTTGTCAGAAATTGATTCCTCTGGAGATCATAAAAGAACTACATAATTATCAAACAAGCCTGGAGTCTACAACAATAATAAAATGAGTTTGTTTAAGGGGAAAGGGGACAAACTGAAGTGAAGAGAGCCACCAAAGCATTCTACTATTCCCCTGCTCAGTGAAATTTCACCCTTAAAACCAAGAGTGAAGGTGTTCTTATTCTTCATTGACAAAGAAAAGAAGATGATTCAAAATCACAAATTATCAGCCCTTCTCTTTTTCTGGTGTCTGATTCATGCTTGGTGCCTTTCCATCATGCTTGGTCCCACTGCTCCTGGAACACTGGTTACTACTCCTCTGGTTCTGTTTGATCTTATAACTACAGGCTTTGGGAGATGCAATTTATTACTTCACAGTTGCAGATGTTTTAGTCATTCAACTTTGCCACCGTTACCAGCTTGATCCATTGCTTTGATTAAAAAAAAAAAGCCAAGTAGCGTTCATACCCTAAAGATATACAGAAGTTCCGGGGTTAAATGTCAAACTATTCAGTCTTTGCCTGTCAACGTTTTTGAGAAAAATGATTAGTATTTTAATCTATATTTTATTAGAATGATAGATAATAACTGAAATCTTAACAGAGACCGAAACCTGTGAACATATCCTTTATATTAAAGCTTTTCAAGCAAAACAACTTCCATTCTGATTGACAGATAATGAATCATTAATTTCCAAGATGACTGATTTTTTCAGTGCTATTCCTTGTCCATCAGGTGCCTGCACTTTTCAAATGTACTATTATTGTAATAAATTATTTGGTATGATTCATTAATTATCATTTAACTGCATTTAGCTACTCACTTGGCAGTATTAACTGCTCTTTTTTTCAGGTTTATTTTCATGTTATTTAAGGACCAAGTACTGCTTGTAAGAGCCGATTTCCCAGAGATCATTTTTCAAATGACCTGGGTCTTCTTTTTTTCGTCATTTTGTTGTCCTTTGCTGTCTTTGTCTGAATTTCCATTTTACTGAGCAAGAGGATTTGAAACATAAATTTCAAGGTCATATAACCAAACATGTTAATGTGAATTGGATACTCTAGATATATAAACTACAAAGAAAAAGACTTGATCCTAGATGATCAAATTTCCTAATGAACCATAAAAATAACAGATTGAGGCACATCTCTAACTACTGGCCAAATGAAATAGAACCTTATACTTACCAGAACACAAGAGCCTATCTAATAAACCATGAAAAAAACTTCCCCCCCTTCCAGCCCCCCAAAAGAGTACTAAAAAAGAAAGGAGGAATTCTTTTGCAAAGGGAGAAATGGCATGATGAGAAGACTCTGCCCTATATCCCAAATGTGATGTCAACCTCTTTGCTCTGCCTTTTGGCTTGGTAAAATTGCTTTTCTTCTCCTTTCTGAGCAGATCCTTTTTCATGAGAGGTTCTGTTTTTTGTCTCAGTGATTAGGAATGTCTCTGTAACATGTATCCAACTATAATATTTTTAGAATTAAAATTCTGAATCATGAAAATTAAATAAGGAAGGACACTGCTTCAAAATTCAATTATTTTTGGTTTTCCTCTTTCAATCAGTGCCCCAGCTTTTGTGAAGAAAAATTCTGCATGGCAGGAGACACAACGCAACCCCTAACCTTAATTTGGAATCCCATGTATTCTGGGACTCCAGTCAAAGTCTGATCCAGTTAAAAATGAAGACACTGGGAGTTTTGCCACTGACTTGAACAGAAACAGGACTAAGCCCTCTGCATTTAATTTCAATACAGAATCTGTACTTATAGTTCAAAGTCATTGTCCCTTGACATTTGTTTGTAGCAGTTTTGCCCTTGGGGGAAGCAATTCAACAGTGGGAAGTAGATGAGGGGCAACCAGAGACAAGCATCAGCGTCCAGAAAGCTTGAAAATGGCATTATATTAAGAGGAAGGAAAACTGACTGTGATAAAAGAAAAAAATAAATGCACAAAGCAAAACGAAATCTTTAAGAGTACAGATACACACCTGTCCAAGTACAAATGGATGTCAGCGTGCTATAAATAATTATGAATCAGATCATGTTCTTTTTCTGAAAAAGTAAGGGAAGGCTGAATGAGTATAGATCTCTCTTCCATTTGTTCAGTTCTAACAAAAAGTAACTGAGCAAGTCATGCTGAAGGGCTTTGAAAACAAAGTGGCAGTGCAGCCTATTTCCTGCCTCGGAGTCCATCCCCGTGCATTGGAGAGGATGTCCGCACCATTCTAGTATTTGGAGAAAAAAGAAATACTTACTTCTACAGAGCATATCTATCTATGCATAAATGATTCTGTGACCTGAGTCACATCCTTTAATCTAGTGCTCCCCCATGGCTAGTACCTGTGTGTACTTGTTTTTACACAGAGCTGAATTTGTCTGCTAATCACATATTGCAGCCCTTGAAGTTGCAGCCCCATTTTTCTTGCTTACTTTTTGTAGATTGCAGTTGCTGATCTGTAAGAATTACTCCCATATTGAAATTAAATCACTGGAACTGATCTTTTACTTGTGAAACAGAAAAGCAAAATGCTAAGAACCATATACCTGAGGCTAAAGTATTTCACTGGAATACTTCTACTCTTGGATTTCAAGCACAATAGATCAAATTTATGCTTTGCATAAGTCAATCCTTAGAGGGAAAATAGTAATAGTGGGATAAATTTAGCAGTGACCCCCTATAGGCACTTCTAGCTCTAATGGTGAGACTTTCCCACATGTTTTCCTCTGTTCTTCCATAAAATGAAAATCATCAGTATTGCATAGTTTGGACAAGGAGCTTGTGAAGATATCAAAAATGCTGAAGTGACTTAGGAGACTACATTTCATTTTCAAAGGTGCCTTTAACTCCCATGTTCCTGTATTTATCAGTTTCCCAGAGTCTGTGGGTAGTGTTTGAGAAAGTCTTGCCGGTGCAAAACTTAAGTCTGGAAATCACTAAGTGCAGAAGTTTTTATTTAGTGAAAGTTTACTTTAAATTTCCACCTATGCATCATTTTACACCTATCAACCACTGGCATTTTGTTGACACCTATCATCCACTGGCATCCATGCTCCACTGGCATCTTGTTGACAATATGGCACCCCTGTATATGAATATACATAGTTTTGTAGAACTTGAATTGCCATACTTCTTAACATGTATAGTTCTGCACAACTGCTGGTCACTGACCATAAACATGTTCTATAGACTAATTATATATCAAAACTCTCACATAGGAATAATAGTACTAAATTGCAAAGTCAGGCACTCAAATGTTCGCAAATGCTAGATTTAATGTTGAAATGTAATTCATGTGCTAGTGAGGATCCATTATGGTACAGCATTTAATTATATGATCCCATTCTATTTTTCCACAGAACCTCTTCTTCATTTTAGGTACAGAATGTAAGCCACTTACTTACTTAGTCAGCAACTATTCAATATTTCGCTTTATTCCATTTGTTCTATGCATAGTCCTGTATCTTATTTACTGCATACTATTCAAACTGTGCTCAGAAGACAGAATACTTAATTTCTTCCTAGACTTTTCCACAGTGCTCATCATTATAATATGTGAATGCTTCATTAACTCTCATAAATTTATTTGTACAACACCTCTTTGTGATAAAGTCAGAAATGGAGGCATGTAGAAACTGAGGTTAAAAAAAACCCCAACTTTTTATGTATTATCTATTAATAATCACTATTATCTATTGTAATTGCAAAGCAATTTAAAACAACTAAGTCTCTTCTTTTTTTCTAATTGCTTAGCATTATATTGTATTTTACACATTCAAAATAGAATTTTACTTGATGCTGTGTGTGCTCAGTCTTTCTGCAAATCAGATGCAGGAATCTCAAGCCAAATTCCCAGAAAATAAAAATGTATGCTTAGTGACTATCTGATGAAAGTCACCAGCTACTAGCTGTTAGTCACACTGAATTTCTCTGCTGGAGGCAGGGATGGGATCCTGTTTCTTAAGGAAGGTACTGATTTAAAGATCTTCCATTATCTTAATCATGCTCCTTTTACTCCAAATGTTCCTAGTTCTACAAGAAATGAGCATAAGTCTTACAAACAACTGGCTTTTTTTACCCAACTCTGTTGGGTAAATGAATATAGCCAGTGTTCTGTGGTAAAAATAACATCTAATGGCATACTTGTAGAATGTAGCATAACATGTACAATGTAGGCCATTAATTAAGGTTGTAGATGAAAGACTACAACTTCCTCAAGGCGGGCAGCGGAGGGGGAGGTGCTTATCTCTTCCCTCTGGTGACCAGCGATAGGACACGAAATGAAGCTGCGTCAGGGGAAGTCCAGATTGGACATTAGGAAAAGGTTCTTCACTGAAAGGGTGGTCAGTCACTGCAACAGGCTCCCCAGGGAAGTGGCCATGGCACCAAGCCTGTCAGAGTGCAAGGAGCATCTGGATGATGCTCTTAGTCATATGGTTTAGTGTTAGGTAGTCCTGCGAGGAGCAGGGAGTTGGACTCAATGATCCTTATGGGTCCCTTCCAACTTAAGATGTCTTCTACCTGACATCCCAGGTCTCACTTGCTGCTCAGGTGTGTCTGTACATCCAGAAAGTTTGAGTGTAAAGCAAGTTTAAGCTTCAGAACTTGCTTTAGAACAGAAATTGAAAGACCATTAAGCTATAGGAAGCTTGGGACTTCAAGTTAGATCCTCTGACCTAAACTATGATTCAAAGCCCTGTACACTGCCTTAAGGTAAAATCAGATCGGTGTCATGTCATTTCCAATTCACCAGTGTTAAACAAACTGTCCTACTCTCTTTGCTCAACAACTCTCACTTTTTCCATCATCATGTCTGGCCCCTATTCCTCCATCACCTCTGAGTCTCATTCTTCTTTCCCAGCCTTTCCTTCAGCTTCTTGTCTGGTCACAAACTCCTCTAAGGCACTCAGCCATTTGCTACTTTCCATCGTTTTCTGAGTCCAGGCAGCTGTACTCTCTCGTTCCCAGCATCTGGCACCTCTTCTCAACTACTTGTTTCACTCCATTCTTCTTACTCCCATCATCTGCATTCAGTCTAGGTGGTTCCTCTTTTAAATTGTTAAGGTATCTGCAATGGTGGCAGTGAGAGCTAGAAAAGATGAATTTGCTACTCTCAGTTGTGATGCCTGGAAGATCCTAACCAAGCCACAGCCAACAATTCTTAAAACTGCAGAGAAAATTCTTGCCATTCCAGCCTAGGGAGGGTCCAATATTAGCAGAATCTTGAAGAATATAGCTATAGACACCCAGCTGGTTCTCTACACAGCAAGTGCAAACTATTTTTTCAAAAGCTTATTCCTTGAACCAGTACTGACCTATCAGCTTTCATTTCCCTTCGCTAAAACATGGAAAAACTAGAACTTAACAAAGAAAAGATCACCAGAATTTCATCATATGGGTGAAGGAAGTTATGTTTCAAAGGATTTATATAGAAAATAGTATGCAAAGTGAAGATAGCATTGTTCTTCAGTGATATTCTAACCAACCTGTGCCTATACACCATCTATCCTTCCATAGTCTCACTAAGAAATTTGCAGCTCAAAGTAGTGTTTGGAAAAACAAAAGACTGCAAATGCTTGAACACAATTTTAAAACATTTGCAGTAGTTCTTGTAGTAAAGCAGAAAGTAGTGACTCTGGAAGACTGTCTCACCATTAATACAAAGCATTGAGGATACAGAATGTGGCTCATTTCAATCCTGTTTAGAGATAACTCCATCAACAGTGACTTGCTGCAACAACTCACCTAATTAACAATAAACAACCTTGCTCTTAATGTTTCTGTGACACTTAAACACCCAGCCCAGAGCATCAGTCTCCTGGAGTTAATGAGGCTCATTTGCATTCCTTCCAAGGATCATCTGCTAATACATATAAACTAGCTAGCAGACTCCAATGGTAGTGAGCAGTGTCCAAGGGGAGGGCATGTATTAATCCCACCTTTGAAAAGTCTAGGCTAAATTGCTTTATCACTTTATAGTTATACTGTGCATTGCTACAGCTGCTGAAAAATTATGACTCCTTAATTATTAAGAAAGCCAGCAATATATTCACACACTTAAAATATGAGATTTCACCCACAACTGCTAAAGAACTGGGGTTTGTAATTCTGTGGCTCATCCAATTAGCATCTGTGGGAGAGATTTTGGTTTTGCTACATTGCCCGGAAGAGGAAAAAAGTCCTTCCATACTAAATTTTATTTTATGATTTAAATGGATTTAAATGCATTATGAACTCATTAATTTTATGCCAGTAGACTCTCACAAAGTTATACAGAGTAATTTATAATATACTTTATTTTAATGAAAGGAAGATACAGATCTAGATTGGCCTGTCTAGGTGAGAATATCTGAAACCAGGAACACAAACTGCTTTTTTTAAATACGGAGCCTAAATATCAGTCTCTAACTGGTGAACTGTATAGCTAGTACTATTTCACAAACAGGTGACACTAAATGCCTCGACCATGTAAGAATGAAAGAGTCAGGGAAGACTAATTCTCTATGGATATTCAAAGCTTAACTAAGCTATTAGTTACAGATACAATGGAAAGGGAGAGCAAAAGAAAGCATTTCTGTTCTGTGCTGTTATGTCACCCTACTGGGGAAAAATCCATCACTGCTAAATCACTATGAGACCTAACGAAGGAACTGAAACCTGAAGAGATTAATAGTTGTCTGAGAATTTAGGAAAAAGCAAGTAACTATGAGTGCAAGTTAAGTAAGCCTGCGCTTGTGAGAAAGGGAAGAGAGAGCTGAGCGAGTAGCTGAGCTCTGTGCCATGACATCAACTTCTCAGCACAAAGATCAGCACTATGAACCCAGCACCAAGATCAGAACAGGACTGGGGAAGTAGTGAAACTAGGTCTGATTTCCCAAATGGACTCTGTAGAGAGCAGAGAAGATCTGAGCACTGTTTTGTACCCGAGGGTACTGAGGGAGCTGGTGGA
>NW_009233885.1:0-1929 GCF_000690835.1 Fulmarus glacialis | reverse complement strand
GGAGCCAGCTGGAGACTGCTGGAGACCACTGGAGACCACTGGACATCACTGGGCACTGCCGGACACCACCGGAGACTGCCGGAGACCGCCAGACACCGCCGGACACCACCAGAGACCACTGCAGACTGCCAGACACCGCTGGAGATGGCCGGAGCCTGTTGGACTCCCCTGGAGCACCACTGAGGTTATTTGGGCCTCGAGGTGGCATTTTTTAATCTGAGGATGAGAAAACCAGTGGGGGGTGGCTGTCCTCAGCCAGCTCTCGCCTCAGCTACCGAATGGGTGGGTGAAGATAAAGCCAGACACACCCTGGCAGTTCACAATAAAAAACAATAAAACCCAAGAAAATCCCAAGAAAAAAAAATTTAAAAAACCAACAAATGCTCTCCTCTCTCATTTGGCACTTTTGCGGCTGCACGTGGACTCCTGTGTCCCGTTCCGGTCTCCCCAGGACGGGAAACACTGACACATGCGGGGCAGGCCCACCCCAGCACTTTTGAGATGGTGAGGGGCCAGGGCACATGGCACACAAGGGCAGGCTGAGGACCTGCCGCTGTGCAGCTGGGAGAAGAGAAGGCTCAGGGCTCGGTCTGAGGGGTCCTCTTCCACAACACTGACATTGTTTTCCTGACCCAATAACACCCTGGTAGAAAATCACCCTGGTTATCTCCCACACGCACTTCACTATTGCTAGTTTTGGTATTCAGAACAGCAAAGGCCTTCTATACCAAAAAATAAAGAGCGAGCTTGATTTCCCCCAGCTTGCATCCCTACTCTCTTTTGTAGGATACAAGCCATGGGCTCATCTCGCCTACCTGTTTCCCGAGTCTTCTTGATCAAACAAGAAGTATGAGAGCATTCAAATGCGAGTGTTCTTTGCCAATGTGTACAGAAGTGGCATCGCACCTCTAGTTCATGAGACGTATGAGAAAAAAGCTTCATCTTAATGGTAGGAATAAAACATGGAAGCGGAGTTCTGTTTACTTCTACAGAAAAAAATACCTCTGTGAGCTCCTGAGCTCCTCTGGCTTTAAGGTCTGTAGGCAGCGGGCCATGGTGTCAACTGTCTGTTTACGCTATCTTGGTTTCTCATCAACAGCACTATTTGGTTTGCTCCCACGTGGAGCCATGGAGCCGACTGGCAGGTATCCAGCACAGGTTAGTGGAGCCCAGGGCTTGCAGTAAAGCAGGGAACACACTAGGCTGACAGTCTTGGTGCACCTCAAGGACTTCATATCAAGTTTGTTCTCTATGTAAGTAAAAACATTGGGGCTTTTTGGTTTGCTTTGGCTTATGGGGGTTTATTTTGTTTTTTTTTTCTTTTTATCTGCTATATCACCTCTCTCCCTCTTAGAGCAAAAAAATCCAAACTATTCCATCGCTTACTCATGTATTTTCATGTCCTTCCAGTTCTCTCTTTTTTAACACTTGCCTAGCTTTATTGTGCTCAGAGACAGACTATGAAACCCCATTCAGCACCATGGCAACATGGGGTAGAACGAAATAGCACTCATTCATTCACAGACGAGTTGCAGCTAAATTGCTAACAGACCGAGAAGCAGCAAGGTGGAAGAAAGCCATTCTGAACATACACAGGTGGGAGGGCTGCTGCACTTCGGCAGCTGTTTCCATCCAGTCACATTTTGGAGCAGAGTAGCCCCAAGTGAAAACTCTCCTTCTTCAGCGGTTGGAGGAGAAAAACGGGATCCATTTGCTCACCAGTATAATGCAAATCGCATTACTCAATGTTACATTATTCTTACTGACTACAGTCTTCAGTGCATTTTCATTAACTAGTGGCCCTAAAAGCAGCAGTGACCAATTTAGGATCTCATGGGAGGTTTTCAGTATGCATCTATATTAGTTGCAAAGCTGACCTTACTGCCATTTCCTCCAGACACTATCAGGAGCAACTGACACAAGTGCCAT
>NW_009233884.1:88757-89189 GCF_000690835.1 Fulmarus glacialis | reverse complement strand
GATCCAGCCTGTCCAGGTCATCTAGAGATAGGACCTCCTACTTGCATTGCTGTAGGGTGTTTCCCCCACTGAGGTGCTGTGACCTGTGCCCATGCCCCCAAGAAAGCCCACGTCAATGGGTCAACCAGAGCAACTCATAGGGAGCTTTTCAAACTCATCTTACCTGAGGTCTTCGAGGCGGGTGCTGTTTAATGATGCTGGTTTCTCCCTTTTCGAGCACGGTGTTGAAAGAAAGGGGCCCTTAAAGATTAGAGAAGAAATGGATGAAGTTACTTTTGGGTGATCATCAACTGCTAGGCTGTACTCGGCAATAGTTTTCTGTCCTTGTTTTTCGGTTGGCATGTCCTACTAATGTCTCTCTTGATGCACCTGTCCTGGTTTTGGCTGGGATAGAGTTAAATTTCTTCCTAGTGCTGTGTTTTGGGTTTAGTA
>NW_009233884.1:85852-88339 GCF_000690835.1 Fulmarus glacialis | reverse complement strand
GGTATTGGCTGTCTGCCAGGTTGAACCACGACAGCACCCCGGTAACCCGTGGTATAAAATATTCTGTTAGCTGCAGAAATAACATGAGGATGTACCCGTGCCTGTGATTTCTAACAAATGTCTGCCACGTACCTCTCCTACTTCCCTCTACAACATCTCCTGCATCCTATATGTGACAATAACCACCCTCCATGTCTCCTGTGGCCTCCCCAAGCTTTTAAAATGGGGAACGGGCAGCAGTTTGGATCAATTCTTGCTGCTCAGTCCCTGAGATTTTATTATTGTTATTTTTTGGTGGAACTGAGAAACATCTCTGATGCTTTTACTGACCACAGCAGAGCTGGGCTACAGCCAGCCAGTGGGTTCAGAAGTTAGCGGGTTACGGAGAGACAAGCGGTACCATCACAGACCCTCATCATCTTCGGAAATCCGCCTGACATAACGTGCTACACACCAGTCATCGCCCGTTAGTTACTGGAGCGGAGCCTTCACTGAGGCCTGAATGCGATCTGGGCTCGGGTCCGTTCTGCACTGGTGCTCTTGGGGGGACACCACGGCTTTTTGTTTTTTTTTTTTTTTTTTTTTTTTTTTTTTTTTTCCTTGCACAAATAAATACTTGCATGTGCAGTAAGTATTTATTTTACAAAAGAGTTTCTTTACCCCACCTATTCTTCCAAAAACTCTCTTGGTGCATTCAAATGCCATTTTATACGTGGAGTTGAGCGAGGTGTTGCTGAGTAGCTCCTGCTCCCATGTGGTGGGAGCCCCGAGGAGAGTTGGGGATAAAGTGCAGGAATTACGTTACAGTTGATGCCAAATTTAAAAGTTATATTAAAAAGAAAAATAATAATTTGGAGGTCACCTCATGGGGGACTTCAGTGGTCCCTTTAAATGAGCCCCGTGGAAGATTGCCAAGGCAGGGCTCTTGAAGAAGAGAGAGAGAGAAGGTGGAGGGAGGGCGTTGGGGTGTGGGAGGGGACGGTGACTGCATCGGATAAATGATTGCTGGGCTCTGCTGAGCACCGGCAATGATTAACTGCTGAGCGAAGCTGCGGCTGCTCCGCACATGCAGGAATGGGCCCCCAAAGTGAAAATTTCCAGCGCAGGCGGCTCCCCCGGAGACAGGCTTCAGCTGCCGGGGAGCACACGCTGAAATAGCAGCTTGTAATAGCAAAACGGGGGTTATTAAGTTATTGCCTCTCAATCTGCAGGACAAATTAGTGCGTAAAGAATTTCTAAGGGGGAAGTAAAATGTAAGGAGGCGGCTCACGGTGCTGGGAACGTGGGACCCGGCACAAGGAAGGGGCTGGGGCTTGGGAGAAGCTTATTCTGGCAAGGTGTATGGCTTTGGGGAAGTTATTTCTCCCTTATGCAATTTTTTTAAAAAATATATTTAAATTATTCTCTCTCATCCTATCCATGCATGCGTCTTGTAGGAGATTTGCCCTTACCCTCTACAGGTACAGAACTGGGAGCCAAGTGCTCGCTGTCCCCAAACCTGCTCGGCCCTGGGGCAGGGACGGTCCCTGGCATACCCGCGTGATGCTGGTGGGGAGGGACCGTGGTCCCACCGCACAGCCACCCCCGAGGGAGCACGGGGCCCAAGCCGAAGTCATTCTCATGAGTTTTATTTTTTACCCTTGCACTTTAGTAGCCGCAGATTCTCCCCGCTGGAGGAAGCGGGATTTAACACAAGCCAAGATGAACCCTCATAAACCAAATAAAACCTATTCTCTCTAGGAGGCTTTGCTTATTTAGACAGCAGCTCAAGCTAATACGTTGCTTAAGTACTCTTGAGCATACTCTTTTTTTATTTCTGAAAATGAAAAGTGATAGAAAATGACATTTGTTGAGGGGGTTTTAAAGTTTTTTTAGAAAAGTACACGTTTTACAAGTACTTTTAAATACCCGGTGATGATAATTTTCTAGAACAGGAATATTTGGCTGCTCTTGCTGTCATGAAGTACTTGAAACCCCCTGTTGTACAGCCAGACCTGATCTCTATTCCCCCCAGCACCTCCGGCTCCAGGAGCGTCACTGCTATCGTGCCAGAGGTTCATTTGTTTTCACCTTCTCCTGATGCCTCTCGGTGGATGATCCTGAAGGAAATATCCAGCCCCAGCAGTGCTTAACACTGCTCGGTGTGTGTCAGAAATTCATTTTTGGAAATGGGAAAAAAAGAGAGGAGGGTGCTAGGGCTGCGGCTCCTCCTTCCTCTGCGTTGCCCTTTCTCAAACCCTGTTGGTGTTCATGGGGGTTTCTGCCTGACGTGGCTGTGGGAAGCCGTTCGTCACCATCCAGCTCGTTGTACGGAGCTATGCGCCCGCTTTCAGATGGATGCAATCCTCCTTCCGCGCCTCCGGGAAGGGTTTGGGTATGGATGGAGTTTAAACCCTGCTGTGAAAGGCTGCGGGAGAGGCTGCACGATGCCACTTGTAGAAAGACACACACAGCTACGCTGTCTGCCTTCCTCTGCCTCATGGCTTG
>NW_009233884.1:85252-85821 GCF_000690835.1 Fulmarus glacialis | reverse complement strand
TACCCCTGTGTGAGACATGGCTATAATTTATTTTAATGCTAAATTTTACCTGCTGAGCGCATTACCCACAGTCTAATTCTAATTAAGCTAATGATATCGATGTGCCCAGTGGCAGCAGGTGAACAGAACGGGTGTATAACCGGCAGTTACGGGGCTGCTGTATGAGGGCTTGCTCAGATGCAGGCTGGTGTCGTTGCACGCCAGGGCGATGCTGGGGAGTGGGGCTATTCCCAGGGGGACAATTTATGGGAGTAAGGAGCCTGGGATCTTACTCAGTCACCAGTGACTGAGACACTTTCCAAAACAGGCTGGGGTGGGGGGGGGCGGAAATGAGTTTTCCCAAAGCTGAAAATGGCAAAAAAGCTACTGATGCAAATGGCATGTGCACAGACCTACACCTGCACGGTAGCGAGCAAACCCGCAGCCCCAGCTGATGCCCCGTGGGGCTTCGCAATAGTTTGTTGATGACCCCCTTACCTGCAGAGGCTCTCCCGTACCAGGTCTCCCGGAGAGGTGGAAGTTGCTGGGGAAACATGGGTTTTCCCCACTCCACCGCGGCCGGCGGGGAC
>NW_009233884.1:74764-85104 GCF_000690835.1 Fulmarus glacialis | reverse complement strand
GGTGCAGGCTGGGCTCTCGCGGCACGCCAAGCCGGCACGGGGCGGTGAGAGCGGGCAGGTCCTCCCTGGCACGCATCGGTGCCACCTTGGTCACCTTGGCGTGAGCCTTGGAAGAGCTCAGGCCCATTTTGCAGAGCAGTGGCTTTGAAAGGAGAAGGAAAACCCCTCACGCGCCGTCCTCCCCGGATGCAGAGGGACCCTTGCGAGCCACCGCGGTTCCCGGGGAGCTCCCTGCCGAGGCCGGGGCTGGCTCCCACGGACGGGCCCCCACGTCCTTCCCCACTCGGTTAAACATTGACCCGGCCCCGGCCATTCCCCCGCGGGGACGAGAGGTGGCTGCTGCTGAGGGAGAAGTGGAAAGCAGCTCGGGGAGTCAGCGCCAAGCCCTGGGGAAGCTTTGTTTTTTACCTACAAGTGATTTTTCAACCAGGGGCACCACCTCAGCTGGCCATTGACTGACCTGGAGGTATTTCTACAAGCAGCTCTTCTGCTAAATTTTCAGTTTTGGGAAGGAAATTCAATCCTCGGAGCACCAGAAGGGTTAAAGCATCTCCCACCCTGCGTGGGAGAAGCAGCCTGGGGACAGGGGCTGGCCGAGGAGCATCCTCCGCCCTTGCTCCTGCCAGTGGCACTGCCGGAAAAAAATGCAGCTTTTGCACAAACCCACCTGAAAACATCAGCCAAAGTGAGTTCGTGGTCTGCAGTTCTGGAGCTGCTGCAGGATTGGGACCAAACGCAGCAGGATCGGTGCATAAGGGAAAGATCTATACGTCTCCGTTTGTTTCTTCCTTTCCATTCCCAAGGCGTACGAGGGGGTTCAGAGGGCACAGTTTCCTCGGAGCCGTAGGGAGTCAGTCATTCATTTCCAAGGTGGAGTGGTTGGAAAACATGTAGGGAGGATTATTTATGCAAGAAATTTACTATTGCAGGGTGGGTTTTTTGGCAGGAACAGGGTTGCGGGAGGAGGTCAGAGCACCTGTGGGCTCTGCTGCGAAACACATGGAAACCAGCAAACACCGAACGTGTGAGGGAGAACCCAAAATGGCATCAGAGCCGGGGTTCATTTAGCAGAAGCTCATCCCACTGGGATTCCTGGAACAATCCTGTATAGGTTTGGAGTGACTGGGGCCTCTTTTGGCTTTTCTCTTGGGAGAGGAGTGCTGGGAGGAGGCTTGCGCGGGGAAATGAGGACCGTGGCAGAGCCAAGCGTCCAGCACTCATGGCCAGTAGATCCACGGATAAACCGCCTGGCTGCCCCTTGATGGAAATGGGGAGGTTTTGAGCTGCAAAATGCCACCGGCCAGGGGTGGCAACTCCCAGAAGAAATTACTCATCCCTGGAGCAACCCAGCCGGTTCATGTTTTCAGCCGCAAAGCACCAACATTGCTCGTGACTTTGCTTTATAACAGGTCGCACGGGGCACGAGGGAGCAGAGTAGCTTAGTCTGTTTTTTTTTTTTCCTTCTTCTTTTCAAATGAAAATATAAAATCAACACCCTGCTTCCCTCCTGAGTTTCTCAATGCTTAATGTCTATTTTTCCATTTTTTTCCCCCTCCCCTGCTGAGAACAGGTAATTCCTGTTAAGCAGCTTGGGAAAACTGTGAATTAAATGCAATGATGGATGTGTCAGAGCAGTGGAAAACCCACGTGGATGTTAAAGCTAGCGCCCGTCGTGCTGTACCTGGGTGTTTCACCTGGGTGTGATGCTGTGGCCCTGGCCCTGCTGAAGTCCTCGCAGGGTCCCACTGCTCCCCATGCCACCAAACCCCCTCTCTTGGCCAGGTTTCTTTCCAAGGAAGATGGGTTTCCCCACCTGCTGTGCAGGATGGCACCACAGCCTGTCGTACAGTGATTTAGGGAAGGGGATTGCAAAGGAACAGAGGTACTTGAGGCTGATGTTGCTCCAAGCACTTCATCTGGAGGAGCTCTAGGTGAAGAGACGCTCCTCTTTGCATTTAAAGGTGATGCAGTATCCTTCTGGCTGGTTCATGAGGGCCGGGCCCCACCTGCCTTGCTGGGATACGGCCCCGTGGTGCACATGCCCAAGGCTGTTAACTTGACAGCACTGCTCAGCACCTTGGTGCTGCATCAGTTAATGACCAATATCTCCCAGCAAATCCCTAAAATCTCAGCATCTGTGTACTTTGGAGCTGCACTTTGATCTCCAGTTGCCTTTAGTTTGCTGCTTTTGGCCCCCCTTGCTTTACAGCTCTGGGTTTGGGGTGGGGGGAGGAAGGCAGGCTGCAAAAAGATGCTCTTCCTGCAGGTTGCTGGGGCAAACCGAGAGCAAGCTTGGGGTTGAACTGGGTCCCAGAAGGGCCCAATGGTGCTGGAAGAGGCTCCCAAATATTCTCGCTTGAAACTGCTGGGCCAAAATTACCCCTTCTGTCTTTACCCAGGCTCCCTGGACCACGGCTGTGCAGGGTGGACGCTGGGGGGGTTTGCCGGGTGGGCTGTGCACGTGTGGCAGTGGAGATCGTGGTTAGCATTGGCATCATTTCGACCTGCTCAGCTTGAGAGTGAGCGGTGACAGCCCCCGCTACAGCACAAAGTAATCCTGTGTTAATCCCCTCGCTTAAACCTGCCTTTAACAGCAGCCGGTGGCGTGTGACGGGGGAAGGATGGGTCGAGATGTGCCTGAGCTTCAGGCTGGCTTCATCGCTGCCCTCCTGGCGATGTGAAGCTCATCCTTTTCTTTAACTGGGGGGTTATTTAATGCAGCCTTTTATCTGTATTTAAGGTTCAGTTTGATTCCCAAGCGCTGCGCCGTAGAAACGTGGGGCTGGAAGGAGCTTTGGTCCCATCCATCGCCCTTAGGGACAGCACGTGGTGCCTCCCAGGAGAGCTGGAAGCTCTTTATACCTTTCTCCCGATTCATTTATTGCCTGAAACCCTCCACCAAATTCAGCTGGAAACTATAAATGATACTGACCTTGCCAGAATTGGATTTTCCAGCAAATTTATTGTAGTCAAAATGAAATCATTGACCCCTAAGCGCTCTGATGCCCTTGTTTTACGAAGGTACAGGGAACAGCCCAAGGGTAGGGTTAGGTAGCAGTTTGTTACTCACCTGTGCATGGAGCAAAGGCGAACCGAGGGGAGGATTTGGCACAGGGCACCCGTTTAATGTCCAGCAGCAGCAGCGGATTGCCTCTGCCTTGAAACTTCTCCTTGCAAATGAGTTTTAAATTACTGTCACAGCTGCGTGTGCTGTGTGCGTTGCATCTTGTATCAAACCACGGGGAAAGCAGCCGCTTGTCAGAGCATCGCGGCTTGTCACGGAGATTGGGGTGGGGGGAAGCTTAAGGTCCAAAAGCAAAACACTGGGCAAAAAAATCCCCAAATGCCACGATGTACTGGTGTAAGTAGGACGAGAGGAAAGGGCCTCAAGTTGCGCCAGGGAAGGTTTAGATTGGACATTAGGAAAAATGTCTTCACCAAAAGGGTTGTCAAGCCTTGGAACAAGCTGCCCAGGGAAGTGGTTGAGTCACCGTCCCTGGAGGTAGTTAAAAGATGTGCAGATGTGGTGCTTAGGGACATGGTTTGGTGGTGGAGTTGGCAGCGTCAGGTTAACGGTTGGACTCGATGGTCTTAAAGGTCTTTTCCAACCTAAATAATTCTATGATTCTAAGTGTGCACAGTCAGGTAAGTGTTTCCTATCCCCTTTGTCTTACCTGCTGGGAGGGCAAATGGAAGAGATGGGTTGCAACAACCTGATGTGTTGCAGAGACCGATGCAGGTTTTGCCCTTGAATCCCAGGAAACATGGGCACAGGAGAGAAGGAAAGTAGGCGGTACGGATTTTTGCCAAAATAACAGCTGGACTTTATGCAAATCTCCGTAAAGCAGAGTAAAGCAGAAGGAACCGTAACAATGCGAATAGGCTTGTTGCTGTTTATTATGCTTGCAGCGTGTTTAGCTAGTGATAGCGCGAACAAATGGAGCAGCGAAGAGAGGAAGATAATCCAGCACCGTTTCACTGGCTGGGATACACACCGGTGCGACTAATAGATCCTGTTATTACACATCTGCAAAGTCAAAAAATACATCTCGTTCCTCCCTCTGCTGCTTGTCGCTTGTATTAACAGGGGATGTTCATCTTATCCCAGCCAAGGCTGAGGATACCGGTGGGGCTGAGATAACATTGTCCGCGGTGCCGGGTCGCCGAGCCCTCCGGAGAGGGCGCGCGCAGGCGGCGATGCTCGAGGCGGGTTATTCGCAGCACATGTTGTTTTCCTTCCAGATAGCCGGGCCCTGGCGTGGAGGAGAATCTGATAACGCAGCTGCTGGATCAAAACTGGCATTTTCCTTGGGGTGCAAACGAGATGGCGCATCTGAAGTGAAATCCTCGCATTGCTGGAGACGATAGAAGGGCTCATCAGAGACGCCCACAGCGGCAGAAGTAAGCAGATCTGATCGGCCACTTGACGGGCGTGATTATCGGTTTGCATTCCTCTGATGGATCATCAATGCGGTCGTGCAAAATAGCCTCCATTTATTGTCTGATTTCTCGGGTTTAATGAGTTTTCTCTGGCTGAAAGGCCGAGCTGCGCTCTAGGGAAAACAATTACCTTCCTCGCTTAATAAGAAAGATAAACTGCAAGTTGGGCAGCGGGTGAACAAGGAGACCTTAACGAATTGCTGAGCAGGACGAGCATCGCTGGAAAGCATCTGGGCCCGATGCAACTGAGAGATTAGGTACCTGCTTGCCTCTGGGCATCTGGGGCACCTGTGGCTACAGTGGTGGCCGTTGCCTGGAGCTGATGGTGGGAAGGATGCAGGAGCAAATCCCTCCTGCCCACCCACGGCAGGGGCTGTGGGGAGCGAAGCGGTGGCAGAGAAGGGAAAGCCTTCTGCAAGCTCCGGTTCAACCTTCAGCACCGTTCGCTGTACAGGCAGCAACATGGGGGCTGCTCGCTCCTAGCAGAAAGCTTGGGTTGGGTTAGACATTGTCTGTTAAGGCTGAGATGAGGCGGAAGGTGGCTGCTGGGCTCAGAGCTACACGTCTTTTCTGCCTGCAGAAATACAAGGGTGAGCACAGGTCCCTGGGGATGGGACATGCCCAAGGGCTGCTCGTAGGGAGTGACAGGCTGGCACAGTGACACGCTGTGCCCCTGGCTGTGAAATATCTCAAGAAGGGGAAAACTGACTCAAACATGGGGATGTCGCATTATTTTCCCTGCTGAATACTCAGTGAGGTTCCTTGAAGGATCCAGTCCTGGGCCTGAAGACGCTGCCCTGAGGCTGCTTGCCAAAATGTACTCATCAATGGATGTTAAAAGGAAATGGTTGTTTTTCCCATGTGTCTGAACACAGACATGTGGCAGGAGCTAAAATTTCAGTAAAACACCTCTCTCAAACTATCTATTAGTGTAAACGAATATATCGACTCCATAATCGACTTGAGCGGTGATGTGCTATTTGCTCTCAGTTGTATCGTCCCATCAGTGTCTCCTGTTCAATATAATTCACTTTTTTAGAATATTTTTAATGTCTAGCTCCTTTTGAAAGTAGCAGATGAGGAACTGAGCCCATCTTCTCAAATGCTAGAAGAGACTTTTAAAAGGCCGTGTGCGTGTGTGTACCCAAACCTTACACCTCTGGGTTTACTGCAAAGGGGATGGTTGTTTGGCTTGGTTTCTACAGCCCTAATTCTGCAGTCGTGTGATAAAAGAGCCCAAGTTTGGGGTTTTTTTTTAACATATACAAGTATTTTGTTAGTTCTGCTGGTTGCAAGGAACAGTTTAGACATGAATGTTAAATGATAAAAACCATCAAATAGAAGAGAGTCAAATAAAAAGGTGCTTTTGTTATTATTTGCATGAAGTGCCTTGTTTGCAGCAGTATTAAGCCCTAATGGCCGCGGGGACACGGCGGCTGCCCGCCACCCTCCAGCCCCATCACCACCACCTCTGGCCCTGGGACCAGTGAAACCACGGGGCTCCCACGGGACCCCCTTGTGCACCAGTGCACTGCAAGGGGTGCGTTAGGACTCGCCAGCCAGGACGTGCTTGCGGAGAGGCGAGCTTGCAATCAGCCCCAAAATAAATCCTGGCTTTCTGCTGGGTGTGCGCTTGCTGTTATTTTAATAAGAAACACAGTCATGGCTTTCATACAACTGGTATTATTAATAACAAACACTTCCTTTCCCTAATAATTTTTTTTTTTCCTGGTAGAAATACCATCAGAAAAACCCTACCAGCTGCTAATCACACTCACGAACAGCGGGCAGGCCAGTAGAGCTCAGCAATCTGCGTTACTTTCCAGTTGTTTCTATTCTTCTTAAAAAGAAGAAAAAAAAATACTTCTGTCTGCATAGCAAAGTCATCTTGCGTGGTTGATCCTAGGAATGCTGTAATGGAAAACAGCCATCCTAAATTACACAGTGACAGGCTTAGGGAAGGCACCGGGTGGGTTGGTTTGTTTTGGCTTTTGAAAGATTTTTCATGGTGGAGGTTAAGAAAATATTTGTTTGGCCCAAAGGAGAAGCTCTAGAAAATAGGAACTGGCATTTCCCAGGGGCGCTGGCGATCCGGGGTGTTCAGTCTCTCATGAGAAGCTTGTTGTTCATCTGGGAGGCAGCTTTTCTGGGAGAAGAGATAAATGAAGCTATTTTGGGCTTTACTAAAGGCACCTAAAATCCAGCGCTACTGCCAGAAAGTTGGTGTTTGGAAGAGGCACAGCTCAGCAAGAGTGCAGGGCGAGCACTGGAGTCTGGTGCCTTTCAGCGGGGTGAAGCTATGGGTGGTTTCAGGTTTATAGGACATTTGCAACTACGCAGTGACAGACTGGAGCAGACCATGGGTGTCATGAGCGGGGTCGGTTCTTTAGCAAAGGCTGGGACAAGGTGTGAGGCCAGCTAAGGGTGTAGCAGCAGTCCTAGAGTTGAGGGTATGATCAACACCAGCTCAATTACTCAGTTTGGGTGACTAGGGCAGGTAGAAATCCTACAAATCTACAATCCTAGCAGAAGTAGTTTGAACTGTTTTAATTGGCAACAGCTCACGTAAACACGCTGTTCTACATTCAGCAACAGACTTCTCTCTCCCAACTGGACTGGGAAGCAAGGTGTCTCAGCAGTGCCTGCCCGTACCCTTGCCCCCACTGATGTCCTCCTGGGTGTCGCGTGGGTTAGGACATCAGTACTGAGCCGTGGATTTCCACTGGCTGCAGGCAGAGTACACAATGGAGGGGAGCTTCCAGCACCGTGTCTCTGGGCTAACAGCACTGTAGCATGCCCAGGTTATGTGCGAAGTAGCTTTCATCATGTATTTCACAATAATGTAACTTAATGAAAAATTAATGTTTTGTGTGTCACAGAATATTTATTCTGATCATAATTCCTAATATCAACGTGAATATCGGCTTCTTTCAGAAATGAATTCTCAAAAATGCCAGGAGAGGTTTGAAATGGCTTTCCAAAACTACTACCTCACTGAAAGGCCACTTTATTGAAAGTAAGTCGACATGTTCAATTTTGAGATTTAGCTGGAAATATCCAAGATTTGTATCCTTGAGAATGGCTCTACTTTTGCCAGCAAAAGGAGATAAACGATGTAGACTTGATCCATATTTTAAACCCACCAGTTCAGTAAGACACAAGCTTAAATGGTTTTTATTACAAAACATTTTATTGTAGTTATTTACACCCATTCCTTGGTAACTGTATAAATGTAAACATTTATTATAGATGTATTTCTCTTATCTTACAGTTCATCTCCAGTTCAGAGTAAATGTCATTTTTAAGCATACAAGTAGTGAGGAAATTTAAGCTATATTCACAGAATATACATCTGCGTGCAGTAGAAGTCCACCAGCCCTAAGCTAGTGGTATAGACACTGTCCCATTAGCTCTACTTCTGCTTCTCGTGTGTACGCTGGAGTCTGTGATGTCGTCGGCATGATCCTCACTTTTCTTCTCTTTCAAGCTGTTGATGAACCTCAGGGTTATTTCATCCCATTCCTCAGGGAGCAGCATCAGCAGAAACCCAATGCAAATGATGATGGTGGCTCCCAACCTCACTACGCTGAAGATCATTTTGTGCTTCAACAGATCCACAGCTGTGAAGAAGAAACAACAATGCCGTCAAAACTGTAGCAGGATGATCTACAGCATCAGACCAGTCTGGCGCATCTCTGTAACCTGCCTGTTGCACTCTGGCCATGATACTGCCCACGTCACTCTCAGTCCTCTAGAGTGACCAGCTCCTTGAGTTCAGAGAACAGCTTTGACCTGACAGCATGGTACTGGAAATGCCACGTCACCTCACTGCCTTCATGCAGGCTCTGAGGAAGCCTTGTAGGGCTGGCCTAAGCCTCAAGGTTTCCATTTCTGCTCTGAGAGGGAAGGTACTTTATGGTAACTCTTTATCTACAGCAGGTTGCATCAGCATAATGTTTCCTTGGGCTGCATGGACTGGTGATGGGGAGAGAGCAGCGTGCAGGTCAGAAAGCTCCAGGCCCAGCCTCCCAACTCCACAACCAGCAACAACAGCACATCTGAGCCCTTCAGCAGCCTCTTACAGGTACTGACTGTTTCGCAGCTCTGACCTGCATTCCCCTAAAAATAGATGCTTCTTTGAAAACATGCTCAAATACCTGGAGTGGCGAGGCTAAGAGGGTGGAGCAGGAGACTGGAAGAGCAGAGACAGAGGCTACTCAACAAGACAGGACTCTGGAGTAAACTTCCACGTATACACCCTGCCCTGCTGCTGCATGGCAAGTCACCAGCACAGTGCTGAATCCAGCAGCATGCTGACCCCGCCACGTCTCAGCAGCAACCAGCTTTGGGCTGCTGGCTGGGGATCAGCCTGCCCTCTCCTCTGTGTGGTATGCAGGCATCCCGTCACTCCCAGAGAAATGAGGCAAGACAGGAAAAAAAAAAAGGCTTGCACCAACTGAAACACCCACCGTCACCAGGAGCATCTGTGGAAGCTGAAGGAGACTGAACTGCTTTTGAAATATGTGACAACAGATTTTGACTATTTAGACAGTAAGCTGTTTCTGCTGTCTACATGCCCGTGTGCTTATTTTTCTACCAACCACCAATGGTATTTGTACCTGCATTTCCAGGGACGCTGAGCACTGTGCCGATAGAGATCAGAATGGGGTATGTAAGCACGACGCCAACGTTAACCAGAATATTGAAAGCTAGGGAAAAACAAGGAAAATAATACATGATTATGGGGAAAATAATACGTAATTATGGAGTGAGACTTTTCTGCTCCATCTTGACCCTACAAGTATGATATATGCTCGGTATGCACACCACAATGATGTAGTTGTCACAAAGTGATTGATTTTTATTTTTTTTATATATAACTATGAAATGAGGGGAAGAGGGAGGGCTGTAGGTCCTTTCACAAACTGTGATACCAAGGTTATCACACTCATATTTCACAGCTTTGTCCAAGCTTTAATCAGATACCAACAACCTAGTTTTGCTGCTGTAAGCCATCATTTCTCCTCCTGCCAGAAGGATGGTGATCCCAGCTTCCCCTCTTTGCTGAGGCGGTGCTGTCTTTGTCTGAGTAGGACATTTCACTGATGAAAGGCCCCACACCTCTCTAGCTGGACCACACACCAAAGGTGATAGCAGCAGAAAACTTATACTCTAAAGGACACTAAATACTATTAGCCAATGAAGTTAACTGCGAACTAAGCAGGTTGGAGCGAGACCAGTCTTGCTGCCATGTTGAAGGCAAAATGAAAGCTGACAGAAGTACAAATGTTCAACACCTTTAATTTATGGGTTGGGTTTTTTTTACATGACAGCATTCCCAGCCAACTCCAATTTCCTTGAGAGATCAAAAGCAAACGGCAAAAACTTCCCTTTCCTATCATTCCCTAAGGTGCTCTACCAGCTCTCGCAGCCAGGGGCTGGTGCTGTGTGCTGTGGCAGGACCCCAGGTCCCCCCCAATCACCCACCACCCAATCCTGCTGGTGAGTCCCCTACGTAAAAGGAGCAAGTTTGCTCTGCAAGGTTGTTCCCTCCTGGCTGGGATTATACACTTGGGTAGAGCTCTGTGTGGTAAATTATCCCTACTTTTTGTCCCTTAGGTGCTCACAGAGCAGCTGCAATTCAGGTTAGAGCAGTTTCAAGGTGCTCACAGCACCTCGGCCGTCAGCCCCAGCATGTCTCAGGACAGCTGCGTGGATGGGCTACGACATCTTCTTTGTTTCCATTTAATATACTTATCATGGAGTCAAAAACCTCTTCAGTTATGAAATAATAGAGGCTTGACTAAAGGAAAGGATGTTGTTATATCTGGAAATTAAAATGACCCCGGGCTAAATCCAACAGCTATTCTGCCTGGCTAGAGGATAGCAATCTCTGAAAG
>NW_009233884.1:39535-74753 GCF_000690835.1 Fulmarus glacialis | reverse complement strand
GGGAGGTGAAGACTGCAGGAGAAGAATCAGCACCAGCCTTTGCAGGCCAACGCAAAGCTGTGCAAGCTCTGTCCAGAGCCCTGCAGCACCCACAGACAATTGCCCCAGCGCTGTGGGTCCCCGTGTCAGTGCACACACACCTCACAGAGCATGCCAGGGACTACTGCGTACATGCAGCTCTTTGAAATTGGATTTATAGCAATCAAGTGTGCCAGAGACAGGGAAATACCAATGAAACTACGGTAGGAACGTAAAGATGAAAAGTGGACAATTAATGTGACTGCTTCATGTTTATTCTCTGCTATTAATATTAGTATTAAGGCTTCTTATGAAAAATATTAATCATTTCTCAAGGAGTACCTGTTTGCACTGGGATCAGATTTAATCTGTGAGAGAGCTCTGCTGCTTAAGGGGGCAGGGGGGAAATTGTTTGTGCCGGAGGCTAATTTTGTATTGGGGCGGGGAGGGGGGAGGAGAAAAGCTAGAAAAATGAGTAAATTGTAAAATTTTTTATAACATACCTAACCAGAGGCCGGCTACTCCACACAGGTAACCCCACGGCACAGCAGAGAAGGGGGACCAGTACTCCACTTTTGTAAAATACAGTATGATCGGGGTAACAGAGATGAAAATCAAATTGAAGAAGCCCAGGGTAGAAACAAAATGAGCCGCTTCCCCGAAGTTTGCACTTCCAAGAAACATTTTGAACAAAACCTGCAAAGGAGAGAAGAGAAGAGGGTTTTAGACTTCATGCCTGTCATGGGAAGCAAAGTCCTCCTGCACAGAGTCCTCCACTCCCTTGGGGAGAGTGGGGCACGGGGACAGCCCTGACCAGGACAGTGTGCCACAACCCGGCCCTTTCCTGAAGAACTTTTGCAAGAGGAACTTTGGTCTGATTTCTGCCCTTTCCTGTGTTTTAGCACAGAGGGGGATACCATGTCATTACACTGCAGATGGTTGCATCTGTACAACAAAGCTTAACACAAAATGCCCCGAGGAGTGAGTGTAACTAAGAACCCGAAGACAACACTGTTCATGCAATGAAAGTTACAGGATTTGGGCTGTACTTGGCACTGTTAGGACCCCAGTGGCTTCCACGGCATAAACCTGCTGTGAGAGAAAAGCCTAGTCTGGAGGGACTCGCTTCAGATTCACAGGTAGCCCAAGCCTCGTGGAGGACTTGTCCTGCATGAGCCTAAATTAATGCACTTCGAGTGACTTGTGAATGGTCACAACATATTTATCAGCAAGACAACCAAAGTCTAAAGCTGGGAAGCAACTTCTCATCCCACTACAACTAAATCCAATCTTCTGCTCCTCTTTACACGTTCACCCTCCCCGAGCTGACAATAAATACAGCCACCTTTAGCCCAACCTGTTTCTAACTCAGACACATCCCTGCCTTCTTCATCCCTCACCTTCAAGAGCAGCCACTACTTTCAAGCAGGGGGCAAAGCCCTGCGTGTCTGTCACGCATCGCCTGCACCAGGCACACGCAGGGGCTCCAAGCCCAGCACGAGCGCAGAATACGCAAGAGAGCTGCAGTGCAGACCAGGGATGAGCCACCCGTCCCCGCTCAGGGAAAGCGGCACTACCCGCATTCAGGCTCTCCTCCCTGCTGCATATGGCAAGCCCCTTCGAAATAGTGTCGATAAACTGTGGCGGCAGGAAATGATTAAAACACGATCCTAAACTCCTTGCGGCATAGTAATGGAGATTTCATTAAAGGCTCATAAAGCAAAGTCATTCTGAATATTTGGCAGCTAACAACTAATTACCCTCATAGCAGATTTCCTGACATTGTGACATCGCCTGGTCACCATATGAATGATGCAGGAGGGATGGATAAAATAAAACGTTTATTTTATAGTGATTTGCTTTGTACTCATGCATTTTAACATCCAATGTTCAAGAATGTAAGAATACTAATAAACAGTTATGACCTACCTTATACAATGCAGATGTAGAGGCTGATCCAACAGCATATGCTACCCCGATAATTGAATCACCCTGGAAACCATCTGCATATGCCATCATTACGATTCCTGTGATTGCCATTATTGCTGCAACTATCTGCACAGACGAAGCAAAGCAATGTAAAGCTCAGTGCAATTTCATTACACAGAAAGAGATTATCACTGTATGGGGTTTTAATGAGTGACTAGCTACTTTCTCTGACTTGAAGTTTCCTTGCTTTCCCTTAAATAGGGAAAATTATGTACGGTTGGGAGAGATGTAAAGCATAATGAAAGTGTATGCACTGATAATGATATGGATCTATAGCACTGCAAATTCTCCTGGGACCTACTGACAACATCCATCAATAAGTATTTTATAAGCTAAACATCCACTTTGGAGATATGACTCCAAGATCAAGAAATTTTAAGACATTATGCCCTACTGTACAACAAGAGAAATATTGAGCAACGCCACCAATTTGACTTGAAATACAAACATTTAGATCGCCAGCGTTCCTGGTCATCAGTCTAGGAGAATGACCCCTGTATTGTGGAATACCAGTGTACCACTGGGCGCTCTTCCAGGCTGCTCTGGCTGTGCATGGTATTTCCCAACAGCCCTGCCAGCTTTCTTGGACAGACATGACCAAATTTCTTTATGAAGCCTTTACCTTTGTGCTTAGGTTTTTGACCCCATTTGAAAATCCCAGACAGAGCTTCTAAGGAGCTTCAAAGAAAAAGAACAGAAATAATTAACTACACCATATCTGAAATCCTGGGTCTTGACTCCAAGGACCTTAAGGAAGTGGTAGGGATCCGGACATGTTTTATTCTTTGAGAAACTCCCCCTCTCTACCTAATTGCCCTCAGCAGGTAAATACGGAGTCTGAATTTCAAAGACATTGAATTCCTAGCTTCCACGGACTGCAGAGGAAAATGTGTTTCCTCAGACGAGTGGAAAATCACAGCCTCGTTTCTGAAAGATACAGGGTTTTAATAAAGGTTTTTTTTAAAATTAGTATTACATTAAAAATTCTATCATTATAAAAAGGCTGTTCATGTACTAGAGCTGGGTGTAGAGCAGAAGATGCACAAATGCAGATACCCAAAGCTGGTTGTTACAGAATCAGCAGCAAGATTTTTCTATTCCCAGATATCCAGTAAATCACACAACTCTCCAGTGGATAGGCAAGGCAGGCTCTCCCCATTCATACAAAGGAAGAAACTATGCGGTTCACCTCGACAGCATTAACCTCTACAAACACTGCCACGCTGACTGGCTCCCAAACTCAACTGCTGAGCTAGGCGGGGCTTTTTACTCCTTGCTCCTGCAGCGCTGGTACAACTCCTGAGCCAACATCAATGTGAGATAGACACTTGCTTCCTGGAAAACCTCATTAAACTTCATTTAAGAAATATTTACTATTAGACAAACCTAAGCTTCACATGCTTCACACCATAGACTTTAAATGCATCTTGATCAAATCATGTGCCCTTTTGCAGAGAAACCCAACTTTCAGATCTCACACAGTTTTACCAAGAAAGAGTCCCAGAAAACCCACTGATACTCATACCAAGCAGATGTGAGTCAGACTGAGGCAATAAGCACAAAAATCCCACAAAACAATTTCAACAGAGCCAGTCAGTAGAGCAAAACCATGTTTCAAGGGACACATACCTGACTCAGGTGAAGGTGTCCACACATGGGGGACAATGGGGAACCAAGAATCCACTCTCAGGGTGGAGCCAATCTCTGAGACTACAGGTAAAAATGTTAGTGCTCCTAAATCCCATAGGTGTCTAGGCCAACATCTTCACTGGGGAACTCATCTCCTGGGTGCAGCTTTAAATACTTCCCTCTCACCATTAGCCCTACTTTACCAGTAACTGAGGCACACGGGTATCCCCCTCGCATTGCAGTCGCAGTGCCAAAGGCAGAGTCACAAACCACAGTGCATGTCTATATCCCACCTTATTTCTATTTAAAGCATCCAAGCTCCAAGATACAGTTCAACAAAGCTGCCTAGCTGTCACCTAAACCTGAAGATACTGTTGATACCTCCAAATTCACCATGAAATGGCACTCAAAATCCAGGTCGCCCAACTTAATGACAAGGCCTGGAGTCACATACGTACTCACAGTCTCTTAGGTGTAATGCAATGGTTCGATGAGATCTGGAAGGGCTTTAGCAAGAGGGGACCGGACGACTTCCCTCCCCTCCTTCCCAGAATAACACATCCCAGCAGTCAGGCCATGCCAAGAGGAGGGCTTGAGTCCCTTCATCCAGAGGAGGGACATGGATCCACAACTGCCGTCTCTGGACTTAAGGCTCTGACCGGCGAGCTGCTGAGGAGGACAGGGGAGCAAATTGCATTTTCCAGTGCCTAAATGGGAATCTGGCCTTCACTCCTTAAGTGAGCTGGGGTGCTGGAGGACATCACCCTCTGCTGTTCACCCTGCTGAAAAGTCAGGGCACATCTGGCACAGGTTGCACATACCATCACCCAAGATGCAGCAATGCTTATTTTGATCCCTGAGCTTACATCTACCCAAGGACCAATGAGCAAAACAAAGTTAAATTATCTTAAAAGAATGAGTTTCAGTCCCGTTCAGCGGGAACGGTCCCTACAGAGCTTCTCCCTCCTACCTTTGGCTTAGTGAGTAGTTCGTTAGTAATGTAATTGTGTAACACTGCTCTTCTCCTTACAGCTTATCCTAGGACATAAATACCACAGAAGTCCAGCCTTGAAGCAATGCAGAATTACACCCAGGACCTCTCAGACATCAGCATGGCCCCTCCTATCAGTTTCCAGAAGCTCCCCCTTGCCCTGCTACACTGCTCGGCTGGTTTCATCTCAGGCTGCACTACGTATCCTGCCTTGCACATAAATTCAGACGTAGTACTTCAGCTGTCAGCTGGAATATTTCAGCTGTAATATTTCAAGCAATGTCTCCCACAAGGCAAAACAGAAAAGTCCAATGTAGTTATCCCCTTCTTCAAAGGGAAAGGATCAAGATCCAACCCTTAGTGCACTCACCACTCAGACCCAGCGAGTGAGTCCTTTCCTTGTATTAGTGGAAATGAGTAGATCCAACATCCCCAATAGAAGATTCTTCCTATTGGGAAAAATCTTCCCAGTCTGACTACACCAAATTCAGAGAGCCAGTTTCCTCATTTAATCAAGTATTTAGAAAGCCAAGCATTTTTTTTCCTGAAACGACTGAAATAATGGACACATAAGGAGCACCATCTCATGAGACATTACATAAATAAGACCTGACACTGGAAAACAGCGAGAACATTATCTAAGTTTCATGTTCAAAGCCCTTCCTGCAAATTATACACCACTGCATTAGCACAGTTGACCTCTGCCTAGCAATTGTCGTGTGTTTGTTTTAGAAACCCGAGAGCACGTCCTGCAGGCTCCTGTAAGCTGACAGAAGCAGCAAGGTCACAGTGAAGCAAAGCTGGTTGTAGCTGACAGCTCGTTAAACAAGGCTTTTAATTAACGGAAGAGGATAGTAACCTTCTTTTGGAGCCTCCTAGGTAAGGAATGAAATTAGCCTGCCTCTTTTTTTTTTTTTTCTTTTTCTTTTTTCCCCAGGAAGAGATAGAGGCCAACCAACATTTTACTCAGAAGGATTTTTTTCCATGTGGGGCACAGCAGTCAATGAGGTCCTGTAGTAAAGAAACCTGCCTCCAGACTACAGCCAACCCTTTTTTGGGGGGAAAAATGTCCCCAAATCACTCCATACCTACCCAACAAGCATTAATTCAACTTCACAGATGAAACACAACCAAGGGCTCAAACATGCAAACATTTAAGGAAGTGGCTAAATCTAAGTAACACAAGCCAGCAGAACTACTCAAATACATGAAGTCTTTTAAATATTTGTGCTTGCTCTGAGCCAATGCTGTCTCGACCTCCAGAAGCCCCAGTGTAACAGGGATACATTATTAATTTGTGAGATGTTCAGAAATGTCCAAGCAAAGAAGATTACGGTGCAGGCAGGGATTATGCTGTTTCCTGGTGCAGGGCAGTAGCTACTCAAGGTACCTAAGGTCTATCTGCACTACTTTTATAGGTAAATAGCTATATAGTCATTGCTGTATATGCCCTTCTCATATGCATACTCTTTCTCCAGCTGGTGTTTTTGTCTCTCAGGTTGGGTGCAAGCTCCTTCCCACGCTACAGCATCACCGCTGAAGGCACGTGGCTCTCACTGCACAACGCACACTCTGGGGAGCTCAAACGCAGCCAGGGCAGCCGGACCTCTGCATGGAGCCCCTGGCAGCACTTCTACAGCTAGTCAACGCTTCCACAGGCAAGACTATGCTGTACCATAAGGCGGCCATCAAGACAGGTTTGTCTTTAGGCAGTCCATCTGAAAATCCAGCTACCCAGCCTGGCCGCCAGATGCTTTCTGGGGTGTGCGGGAGCGCAGCCGGGGGATCGGAGAGCCGTCAGGCTGCTGGCCGCTTGGAGACAGCTCGGAGGCTGCCTGCAGCAACACGAGGCGGGCAGGGAGCTGGCGATGCTGGAAATCTGCTGCAGAGTCGCTGAGCCTTGACGGTTCTCAAGCCCAGGTGGATGAAAGCTGTCTCGGGTACACAGGCGCCGGCTGCATCCCCACCTCTGATGCACCGCAGACGTGCCCAACAGCTCCGAAGCTCTGAAAGAACTGCTAGGAGCTGAGCTCCTTTGAAAAATTGGCTGTGCTCCTGGGTGCTGAGTGCTTTTGCAAAAACACTGGCTCCGAGTATATGATTAAGCCCGTATTTCTTTTCATCCCCTTACTGTCCAAATAACCTAATTACACTTGCTCTCTGAGAGGCTGGGGGGTGAAAGCAGTAGAGGCATTCAAAGGACAAAAGGCTGGGTCCATGCTGCTTTGTCGTATTTTAGTTCTCAAACACTCTCCTGCGTGGTTATTAACATCACTAAGTGTTATTCTGGCAGGAGGCTGCTGGAAAATGCTGCTAATTACCTTTCCAGCAGTGTGCATCCAGAATCTGCCAGTTAGCAGCAAAAACAGTTTCTTTTATGTGCAGGATTTGCTGTTCACTTCTTCTGCCAGGTTTTTCTTGTGCAAGCCTCACGGTGTTTACAGCATTAATACTAATGCATATTTATAGCAACGGGTTTTTTTAGTCAGTGAAAAATAACTAATAACTGAAAATAGCTTTAGTATTTCTCACCTAGGTTTCTTTAAGAGAGTAGCTAGGAAAATACAATAGCTGTGTTTACTCTTCTAGAAAGAGGTTGCTTTTAGACAAAAATTAGCTTAAAGGGATCAAAATTTCCTATTTTTTCAGCTAGACTCAGTATCATCTTACATCATAAGTGACTAATAACAGCTGGAAGCTGAGATGATCAAGGGCCAGAGGAAGGAACTACAGCCTCAGAAATTACCGTTGATTCCTGTAGAGAAGAACTGAGGATTTCAAACCCTGCTTAGTTAGTCATAAGCAGGCTGAGGGTAGGTCACATTCACCTGATGCGTCTCTATTTTAAATTGTATATGAAATAGATACACAGGTGTCTGGCTTTAGCACTGCAAGATGAAATGTCCGCGTCCTTACCTGCAAGGGCACTATGGCTGAGGTCTGTGAAACACAGCTTCACCTCCTCGACTTTGCCTGCTCTGGACAGACCCTCCACTGAGCCAGTCCAACAAAACCCTCCTGGCAGATCCCTACCCAAGAGCTCACTTGTGTGATATCACCCATGTCTTGAGATGCTCAGGCCCTGTGCCATTACTAATTGCCCAGCCAGCCCTGTCTCACCGGGAAATCACAGGAACTGTTTTACTTTAAACGATTTCCTCTTCCATTCCCAAACCCCAAGCACAGTGCTCTCTTCAGCGTGCTGGTGTCTGCTCCAAGAGCTAGATTAGATGTCTGTGAAACAGGATGTCTTTTCCTTTCATTTCTGAATCCTTCTCTCACATTATTAATCGAAAAAAGCCACTGTCCTCATTTTTTTAAATGAGGATTTCTTAAAATCAGGAGTGTCCTGATCCATCATGCTTTCCATGGAACTTAGATCCAATTGCTGGTGGATCACCAGCTTCTGCTCACAGGCATCACGCCTGGCCCCAACCAGTCCCTAATGAAGTTCAAGGCTCTTGAGAGTTCAATCAGGATTGTACCCAACACGACCATTAGGCCTTGAGCCATTTCAACAGGGGAATCTGCATCAGAAGACCTGGCAGAAGGCCTAGCTACTCCTTAGCCAAGCTAGAAAGTCAACAGTTTAAATTGCTGCATATTAGGAGATTTGTGTATGTGAAATTACAGGAAACACGCTTGCTTTCCCCCAGATCCAGGCACACATCATTTTGCTCGAGGTTTTTTTTTTCTATTTGCAGGGTCCATATTACTGCCAGGGAGTCCTATCACACTTTAGTGCAAAATACACCTTCATGCAAAAGAGTTGCTGTCCCTTTTAATCTATATTTGGCACATGCACATGTGTATCCACTTACGTGTATGTAAAATAGGGTGGCATACGAAAAATACATTACCTATTGAAAGCAGCTATCTACCCAAACAAGGAATAAAATTGCTTTGATTAGAATGTAAGCATTCATCACTATGTTTAAAATAAAATTAATTGACTGTACTTCAGCACAGTAACCCAAGACAGAATAGGTTTATATGAACTGGAAGTCCTCCTATTCTAATTCATCAAATTACACTTTGCTGTAATAGGTTCTTGAAATTCCCACATCATATTACCTCTGGAGTCCGAGATCTCTAAGTGATCTTCAGGCTTAGGTTTGCATCATAAAAATAAATCAGAAATGGTTTCATGGTATATACATACCATAATGCGGCAGTACTTTGGCAGCAAAATAGCTTATGGATTTAAGGGCAATTATGAAAACAAGAGAGAGTTGAAAATCAGGCATGTCATTACCCTTGCTCCCATGAACCTGTCTTTCAGCACAATCCAAGAAAGCAAGAAGACGAAAGCTTTGTTACAACAGAATAGGGCAGAGACATCTGTGGCTGTCAGCTTCTTTAAAGCCAGTAAATACAGGTAGTTAGTCAAAGTCCACAGAATAGAAAAGGGAGCAGTCCTTTTAAGAAAGAGTTTCAGCGTCAGACCATCTTCACCAAAAATCCGACTGCATTCCCTATGAAAAGAGAAGAGTTTAAAACTCAGCTAGGATTTTCCTTAGCATTCACTCCAGCACAACAAACATTCATTAGACTTTTATCGCATTCAATTAAGTGCTTTTCCTAACTACTCAGCACACCCATAAGAATCTATTGTTTAATTCACATAGAGAAAATAACCTACAAATCTTCTTAGAACAGCAATTTCACAAATAGAAAAGAAGTAACTTACCTGGAATAACCACACTCTACGAACAATAATCCCAGGGACTCACACACAGAAATGAAGGTTATCTATAATGCACCGACAGTTCTCAGACTCTGCCTTCGAGGCCGTGAACAGAGGGATTATAGCCGCAATTTTTTCTCTGTAGCTTGACAATTTTTTCTTGCTTTGCTCCAAAACCTGTTTTTATTCTTATCGAAATACATTCTCACGTATAGCCAAGTAAGCTTTAAGAATCGCCTAAAGAAACTAAAAATACTGCCAGACACATCGCCATGGTGGGAAAGTGAGCCACCAGCCAGTGGGACTGAGCCAGTCAAACAAGTGTAAGAAAAGGAAGGAAAGGGGAGGGAAGGGTATTTAACAGCTTTATTTTATTATACAATGAAAAGTTGTGTTCACTTAGACACATTTCCTTGTGGATTAAATTGCAAACAAAATCAAACAAAATCTCTAGCTTCCCAAACACTGTGTCACACACAACTTAAGTGAGCTGTTTGCTTGGTAGGATTTCACAAAAGGGAAGAGTCAGCTCAGAAGACACCGCTTTCGGGGTCAGCACTCCTGTGCAACATGGTACCTGCGTGGGCTAAGGGGAGATTGAGTACTCAAGCATGCAGCTTGATTAAAGGCACATCACTGCACCCCTCCTAAAACATCTCTACCTTTTCCAAATTGGGAATGTTTTTTAGCAACTCCACTGCCTGCACTCTTGGTTAAAGGTATTCCTCAAGATATTCCCAGTACGCTTCATTTCTTGACATGGCAGGCTCTCTGACACATCTATTTAAAACATGAGAGGTCCCACAAGTGAACGCTTCATACAACTGAAAACACCAATGGAGTGAACCAAGGTACCATCAGTCTGCAACACATCCTTACGAGGCAACATTAAGGGACTAATCTAAATGCCATGGGGCCTCGCGGCCCCAAAGTATTCACAGCCAAATATGTCTGTGTTTGGAAGGTTGCTAAAACACTAATTATGTAGAACTAATTAGTAACTTCAAAGATTGCACTGCAATGTGAAGTGAAAAACACTTGTTATTTGGGGGGTGGTTGTGGCAGTGTAATAATTATCCTGATTTGGCTTTGCCTTTAAAAACAGACTCATTTTCAGATCTCCTAAACCATTTTTAGTAATTCTGGGGAATTCTGCAGTTAAAAATACTGCAGTTTTTTACTATTAAGAATGGAAACCATCACTCTCGTTTTGAGGAAAGTAGGATAATAACATCTATGTAATACATGAGATCAGCTATGTCTTAACCTAAATGATTTTACGATTCTATGATTCTACTTAATAACCATTCATTCCCTGCTGCCACTAAAATGACCTGGGGTACAAAGCAGTCATTTCTGGTAATAATAAATTCCTTTCTCAAACTCTGCGCCAGGGTGTCCAACAAGTTAACACTCAGGCAGGCAGATCTGCTAATTATCTCCCTCACTCTAGTTGACCTCGACGTTCTCAGAAGACAGCCTGTTTTCCAAAGATCAGAATAGAAACGTTACACATAGAAAGAGAATAGCTAGTGGTGTGTATCATTTATCTGAGATGCAAAGCAAATAGTGAAGCAAATAAATTAATGCTTAAGTTTGACTGTAGGCTTTTGTATCACTGATTTCAACAGGAGTTAAAGGTGATGAGTCTCCTTGTTTGAGAATGGACTCACCAGTAGCACAGACTTGAATGTTTGTTGACATGCAGATATAGCAGTTTATGTTTAAAAAATGTTTTTCTCCCCTTGAGACTTAGGTGAATGCAGAGGGTCATTCTGAGCTCAGACTACATCTCACTTCAAGACAGGTGGCCTCTGACCTGGATGCACCATGTCACCATTACACGATGCCAGAGCCAGGATGCCCCATCTCCTGGCAAGAAAAGATCTGCATTGTGAACTACAGACCTGTACGGAGCCTGCTCTCCCCAACCCAGTGGGAATTCTGCCATCGGTTTTGATGCATGATTGGCTCGCTACACGGTTGTAAATCCAACCTGTCTCAGAAGCTGTCAGGATCTGTCTTAGAGGAAACAAGCTTGTGCTGTATTAAAACAAGAGAGAAAGGTGCTTGGGCTGCTTACAGTAATGCAGGGCATGGTTAAATACCCCGGTGCTATGCTGATAGCGTACAAAGGCAACAGCAAAACCATCCAAGCACGTCACTCTGGTGGAGTCTGCAAGGCAGCAGGAAAAGCTCTTCTACAAATGTGCCATGGGAAATTAGACCCCTGTCATCCATCGTGGCCCCCCACTGTCAGGGAGATGCTGGGAATAAGCCCGGTGCTTCTGCTCCTCCATCCACGGGGAGGGTGGGTGGCTTCCAAAGCCAAAAAGGGGTGGGGGCATGCCAGAATGGGTCAGGTTTTGTTGTCCTGCAGATCTCTGGGATGTCTGTACACAGACAAACTCAGAGCTGAGTCAGGAGGATGGAGTCTGAGGTGCCCTGACTGTGAATCCTCGGAAAGAGGAAGCCTCAGTGATTATTTTACTATTCTGGGTTGGACTCTGTGGGCTGGTCAACTATTTGGGAGAGGCAGTTGTGGCAACTGCTGCAAATGTTACTTATCTCTGAGTTCCCAGAAGCAGTGGGAGGGACCAGCACAGATTCACAGCTAGGAAAAGAAATCTGGAAACACTTCACAGGCCCCAGGCAATGGGCTATTGAAGCAGACGGAAGAGCCTCCATCACACACAGCAGTGTACAATGACCAGACAAAACAGGGGCCAGCAGTTCCTCACCTCTCAATCAAAAATAAACAGCAAAGACTTGTGACAGGGTTGTGCTGAGTGAGACAGAGACCTGATGAATTGACCTCCATGCCTAGGAGAACTCCATGAATAATGCTCAGTGAGTGAAGAGATAGGAAGAGTACTTTATTTTCCCAGTCACGGCTACAGTAGATTGCCTTGGTCTTTGTGAGGGCTGGTTGCTCAGTGGTTAACTCAGCCTCTTTGGCATGCAACTAAAATTAAACTTGCAGGAGTTCTCACGACATGACAGTGATTAAAACCCTGGGCTCAGGAGAGATGGCTCCATGGATCCCTCTCCATACAAATAGTATCTGTAGGCTGTTGACTTAAAGGCAGAGACATATCTAAGGTCAGAGACATATCTGACCCTGAAACTATGACACAAACTATTTCCAAATGCACAAGAAGTCTATTTAAAACCTGCCCTGTAACATAAATAGCTCTTTTTATTTGCAGGTAGCCCTCAGCCATCAGCTCTGGGCAGTGTGCCATGCTCTCAGGAATTACAGCACCTCAGGCAGTCATGTAGCTTTGCCTCTGGCACCCACTAAATAGCTTGTGTCGCCTCTTCTGATGCTAGCCCCTGCGGAAGAATGGGTTTATTCACCCCTGACACACAGCAGCCTCTGGAGTGTAAAGCAGCAGCTGGTTTTAAAACAGCTTACAGAAAAAACAGAGCTAACAGACGCTACCTGGGGTAACGTGAATACGGCAAATGTAATTACATCACCTGGATTAAAACTTGGCAAGACCACCAGTGACATTATGGTAGCAAGAAGCACCGCGGGACCTGTTGTGAGCACAAGTTGTTACTATGTCATTTGGTCCTTCTATCTAAATGATGGCATCTGCTGTAATAAAATATCTTCCAGCTCCATTTCAGGAGACAGACACCAAACAGAGTAATGGTGGTGAAGCAACTGGTGAATTGTTTTCCAGGACTGAGCAAGTCTGAACATTAAGAAAGAGCCTGGGCAGCTGTATTGGTCTGCTCAAAAGCTGGAACAAAAGGAAAGGGAATTGTGCGTGAACCTCTCACATAAGCAGCATCTGGCTCGGGGAACAGCACCAAGGGAATGCTGTCTCCCAACAGGAATGGTCCAAGGGAAGCCCTGGTTTTGTGCTGCTGGTCTTCATCCCTACTGTTGAGCCATTCGGGCTTGGAGCAGCTTCAGGCACAGAGATCCTCATCTCTCCTCTGAAAAGCCCTTTGCAGTGAAGATCTAGATTTGCAGTGCTGTTCCTTAAGTGGCTGAGGAAGCTGGACTGAGCTACTGCTGCAACATAGATGGAGAGATTTATAGGTGATAAACTTGCAGATGACAGATGACAGCAAATATCAGCTGCTTTTGGCTCTGTTTTTACTTCAAGTGATTCTCACATCTTATTTTTCTTGCTAGAAAACCAACTCTTCCCAACATGTTCATATTCATTAAACCTGCACCTACCAGCACTCTTCCTAGCCAGTGCCTCAAGGCTGCATAGCGCCTGTAGGACTAACCTCAGCTATTACATCGTGGATATATTCTGGCAGAAAGGTGCTGAATGTCACAGTGTTTGCCCTTGAGAAGCCAATACGGTGGATGGGGAGGCAAAATTTATTGACATTGAAAATATCATCCACCTATTTCAAATCATAACTCTATTAGGATCCTATGTCAAGTCTGTGGAGTGTCTTCTGCTGTGGTAAATACCAGCAGGGTTAGATTTCCTATTGCTGAGCTTACTGAGCTTCAGATCATTTTATTCACCAATAATGCAAGGAGTTTCAAGGTCTCTATGTGGGACATACCTTTTATCTACAGGAGATACCAAGAGCTGTGTCTTATGCCTCGAGACAACCAAGATACTTTACTGAAATGCAGCAGGGAGGTAATAACCATGAGTTAGTTTCTAAGACCACAAAATGTAATCTCTAAGGTAAAGTGTGAAAGGTAAGAAATACACAATTTACAATCTCAAAGATTATAAACCTTTCAGAAAGCCAATCTAAAGTTGAAGATTGAGACTTCTACCCTTCCAAGTGGGAATTATTAAAGTAACAGCAGCTCTATACAGCTTTGCCAGCCTGGGGCAGCGCTCTGCAAGTCACTCGCACCATCACTGATCTCTGCCAAGATATCACAGACACTGTTTGTTCTGATCCACCGGGAATACCTGCTGGACAAAATATCTTATGTCTTTAAAACTGCTAGTGAGTAACTACATCCTCCAGAAACACAAAGACAAATCACCTCTGGACTCTGAGGCAGGCCTGGAATCGCTACAGGATGGGCTTTATTGACAAGAATTAGCTACTCCACAGAAATAAAACCAGCAAACGAAGCAACAAGAAATCTTACAAATAAAAAGCCTTGTAACAGGAACAATGTCAAGAACACAAACCAAGCAATTATACAAACAACTGGTCTAGCTTTGAAAATAACCCTGTTCTGGGTAGGAGGCTGGGTTAAATGACTTCAAGTGATCCTTTCCAAACTAAATCTGTCTGTAACTCTCTGAATTTAAAAACTACAAATGATCCTTTTCAATTCTGTAAGTCACCAGAAAATCAAGCACTCATCCTGAAGAGATGTCCATTCCCATACCCAAACTGAAAGAGTTTGGCTTGTCAAGTTATAACATGGCACACACAGACCAAGTAGTTGGTCCCTATCATAAAGTCAGTATTTGCCAGCAGTTACCTACTCCCTGGGATGTGAGTTCCCAATATATCTGGAGTAGGAAATACCCCAGGAAGATGCCTTTCCATTGGCCCATCAGCTCTAACACCGGCCTCCTGTTTCCACACAGTCACAAAAGTACTTCACATCTCCGCTTGTGCAGAAATTCCTCTGGGCATGTAAGCATGTGTTTCAACTTTAAAAGCTGAACTCCTAACAGCTTGGGAAATGTATTTAAGCACACTTTCATTATGCATTGCCACAAATGTTTTGCCCAAAATTTTGCTCTGATGGATATATAATCAACGAACTAACTGCAGAGGATCTGTCTGCAGGGATATTTATTCTCACCTTCTTCCTTATCTGCTGTGCATTTGTTATTTCTTTACCCCCTATCCAGACACCAGACTGACACTGTTAATGTTCTCACAAATACTCTAGCAAGAATCTGAATGAAGGCATCATTAACATACAAAGCACCACGGTTTTCAGACAAGCAGTTAATTAAGTGCAACTGTTCAATTTCAGTCACGCTGATTTGACAGAAATGATAATTTAGGGCCAAATTATATTCCAGATCCTAGCAAAAGCAGACGAGGGAAGAATTTGGCCCTGCTACACTCCAGCCTGACAGTCACAAATTGAATTCCCTGTGTGCTCAATGACAGCTGTGCTGAACACTCTGTCAGTGGGAACAGGGTACAGGCCACACGCTGGTTAATACCTTGCAGGTCAGACAATTCTGCTGAAGTCAGTAAGACTGTTTTCAAAGCAAGTCTGTGCTGGAGTAACAGAATTGGGTCCCAGCTCAAAATTATCGTGTGAATTTCTTCCCTCCATGGGCAAGGTGTGTTATCTCTTGGCAAGCTGAATTTAGCTCCATTCTTTAAAGCAGCTTCTACTTCACTGTCAGATTGGTAGAGTAATGGAAGTGGAGAAGGAACTGTGAAATGAATTGTCCCAGAAGGTGGTGGTACTTCCAAGCCCTGAGGACAGGTTTGATAGAGCTTTCTTAAGAAACGGCTAGGGTGAAGCTAAGCCAGCTTGGTCCTGCTGCAATGCTGGTAGTTGGACAGGATGATCTCTTTGGGTTCCCCTCCAACTTTGTATTTCTATGATTTCACAGTGGCTACTGAAGAGGGATTTATAAACTTCCACTCCTGCAGACCACTGTTACAGTTATGGAACACTTTGCACTTGAGGTTGACAGTTCAATTACAACATGCGGCCACGTGGCGTAAGGAAAGGCTGGGGTCAGAGAGACATTTTTCCCTGGCTTTCGCAACACAGAGGAAGAGATATTTCCATGTGGAGCCTGAAAGAAGATAGGACAAAGCCTTCATACCATTTCCTCAGAATGACAGCCACTCAGCTATGCCAAGTTAACCCTCAGAGCTACAGGGGGAAGAGAGCCAAGAGTCTGCAACCTGCTTTAATGCCTATCACACATAAAAGAGAGATGGCTACTGGGATGCTCTTCCTCCATGCTATGATCCAGCAGGAGGAGGAAAGGGCAGTTTTCATCCTGCTATACTTGCTGAGCATAGAGAGCAAGCCATGGTCTTCCTCATGGAAACCATCTCCTCAGCTTTGAGCACCTTCTCAACTATTAGTTGTTTTGGTTGGACTTTACGCTACCGTTCTATCATAAATGGACCAGAACAGATTAAATAATGGCCAGTGGAAGCCTGATCCAGACATAAACACAAAACATAGAGATATTAGATAATATAATAGCAAGATTATAAGCAAATTGACCTTTTCATATCAGTAGAAAAACCCTCTAACAATCAATTATCCATTTATTCAAGCATACATCACTCATTTGTTAGCCTTCTGTAAGCTATTTATGAATGAGATTTTCTGCAGCATGACCTTTATTTTGCCTTCTGACACCATGGGTGTCTGAGAAGAACAGTGATCTCAGTCCACAGAAATCAGGTTGTTTAAAGGGATATTGCCACAATAAAGCCTACCTGAATTTTCTGATTGGAGACTGCTTTTCCTGTGCAGTTGCAAGGTGCCCAGAATAATAAATGGGAAAAACCATAATGTTCCAGTTTGTTGAGAACCAAGTCATAAAAAAAGGACAGTCAAAGGTCTCATACGTGATTTTGACAAACTGCGTGGTCCCAACCCAGGAGGAAGAGACGGACAAAATGATCAGAAATCTCCAGATAAGCTTGAGAAATGTGGATGCGCAAGACTGGCATCGTGTCTGTCCTTCAGCTTCTTGGCTGCTGCTTTCTGTGTGCGTTTGTGTTCCTTCTTCTCCTGAAAAAAAAATAGAAAAAGAGAAAAGTTGCACACATGAATGCATTCAAAACAATTCTTGGCAAAATCTTCCCTTCTGATCCAGACACAAACCACTCTTGCCTTCTCCCTATAATTCCTCTATGTCCCACAAACACTGAAATCCTGAACAGACATACTTCAGTAATACCATCTCTGTCATTTCAAGGGGATAGGAACAAAATACAAACACAATACAGGGGCCTGAGGTAACAGCATTACGCTTAAGCTGTTGCCACTCTTTGCTTCATCAGCCTTTCTTTCCTTCTGTCAGCCAAACCTCTAGAACAGAGCTACATCCCTTGGAACCAATGACATTATAAAGTCAATTACTGTGCATGTGTGCAACATAAAAGCTATCTGAGCCTGTACATCTGAAGCCAGGACCAAGTTCTTCTTACTCAAGATTTTAACTCAAGAATCACTTTTTTATTTGCAAGCTGAGAGGGGAAAAAGAAACAGTTTGGTGGTTTTATACACCCAAGCGGAGAAAGGTTTTTTTCAGGCAAGTTAGCGTATTTACATTTTTGAAGTTAAAAAAGGAAACTGGACAAAACTGAAGCTTGGCATGCCTAGAAATAAAGCTCTACATGTAAACAAGGAGGAATCGGAAAGTTGTCGTTTCCCATGTTAGTACAGTACTTTTCAGATCTAATCTGCAGACCAGTGCAGATTTCCTAACAGAAGTGTAGAGAATTTAATCTTACTGACTGGTGACTTGCTCTCCAGATGCAACCCATGAATCCTATTTTGATTTCACAGATCCCAGCTGAAAACAGCGGATTGAACTGCGTTGGATACTGAGGAGCACTAACACTGCTGCCCCATGAGCTCATGTGGCAGCATTGAGCTCCAACCATTTACCCCATTAGACCATATCACATCAGTTTGATAGAAGAAACAGGAGTTCCTTCTAAAAATCACGACCTGCAGCTATTCTTAACTATTACTGTCAATTACCAGTTGCATCAACACATGATGTGATATATATAAGAAACAATATAATTGTTGATAAGAGGAACTATAGATCCACTGCAGCGAGAGCATACACTATCTTACATTCAACTTAAATGTGAAAAAGGTACCCTTTCAGACTCAGGTTTACTTTCCTTTTATATTACTGTTTCTGCTACAGCCATAAAGAAATGTCAAATTGAGGTTCTAAGTTATTACATTAGACCAACATTACATCCGAAAAATGATTCATCATAGCAAGGAGCGCATTTGCAATCAAGACTTTTCCTAACCAGGACATGGAGCTTTTTGTAATGGTAATTGTAATTGTATGCCGTATTTTTTTTTCCTAAAAATAACCAGTATTCAGTGGCTCCATTGTTTAGTGATGAATCAAGAATTTAAATAAAATTACAGGTTTATTAAAAACATGCAGAGGATAATCAGACACAGCTCTGAAAAGGCAAGCGTCATTTTAGCATTCTCTTTGGCTGCTGAGAGAAAATAGATATTTTATGGTACTAACAATGACTGACGTTCTATTAAAAGGTAAATTACAGTTTATTTGCAAGTTAGAATGGCTTAAAAAGAATATATTATGTAACTTCCACTTGCAGGTTTTCCTGCTAAGCAAAACTACTGTGCAATTAGTCCTCTTCAGCTAACAGTTAAAATAATCATACAATGATAGAAGACTAAAGCACCTTTATCCACGCCTTCTATTTTTCAATTACCAAATAACTATGAAATTGCTGTTACTATGCGTGACACTATTATTAGCATTTGACTTGGATTTTACAGTCCCAGGTTTGAATATTAAGGAAAGGCACAGAAATACACACTTGTTGCAAGTTCTACCTTGGATTAAAAGACCTATGGAAGTTTTAGCCTGATTAAATGTACAGTGGGGACTTTTCGTAAGTGCTTAATGGGTAGGATTCATCCCATGTAATGTAGTTAGCAAATAATTGTGTATTCAGACTAAACATGCTGTCTAGGGCCCCTTTATATTTAATGATAATGGATAGGCTTGGTGAGAAGGTAACTGATTTCATCCTCATATATCTAAGCCCACTGGAGGCTCTTATCTCTCCCTAGACTAGATATTTACATTTAAGTGAAATTGAGATGGATCCTCCGCCAAAGTGACATAGTAGCTTGTTGCTTTCAAAATCCATGGGATGTGCACACCTAAATCTTGGCCAAAGAATCAAAAGGACAAGATAAGAAATATCTTTAAAAATAATTACAGGGCTTGAACTCAAAGACACATGGCAAGCAGGCACACAATTCATACTAAATAGGTTTAAGGATTTCCAAGTCATGAAGCTGGGGCTGGATTAAGCTAGAAAGTAGCACTTGTGTTCAGATACCGAATGATATACTAAGGAGAAAACAAATTGATCAGCCAAAGTGGTTGGTAGATAGCATTTTACAATTAGCAAGGTGGTAGAAATCCTTAGTATCTGCATTTAGTTCGGTCTAAAACACTTCTTACTTACCCTGTCAAGAGCACAGAAACGATCTGAGAACTCAACAAGGATGAAACGACAGGGAAAGAATGCGGATGACACTGCAGGTGACACATAGAGAAAGGCACTGTTCAATGGCAAACTGTGTTGAAAGGCAGCTAGCAGAAATACCCTTGCACGGTCCTTTTGTCTATAATATAATTCTTGCTTGTGATGTCTTTGTGACAAGATGGTAACAGAAAAGCCTTTTGCTTTCGTTTTTCAGAAGAGTGAGATGAGGAAAACCAAAGCCTACAGGTATTTTTCCGAACTCTTTTGACTATTTGGCAACTGCATGCTAGAAAATAATATTCTTTACATTTGTTTACCTACCTGTCAGGTCAGTCCTACTTAGACCTTACTGATGAGGAAGGGAAGATGAGGATAAAAAGGGAAATTAAAAAATGCAAAATAAATGTTTAGAAGAGTATGATGTCAAGGCACTACTCTTTTCTCAAGGGGACTAAAGTCCTTTCTTAGAGAAGATGGATTCTGATTTTGGATGTACCCTGGTGCCAGCGTGCACAGAGTTATTTCAACCTGATCTCTGCAAAAATGAGAATAAATTGGTTTTCTGGTATCTCAGGTATGATCTTTACTGCAAAATGCTGTATCATCCACTCCTTGCAGCAATAATCACCTCCAATATTTTTCTGAGGGTTTCCATCAAGAGAGTGCTCCTGGAGTACGAGATCTCTCAATTTTCTAACACAGGAAGAAAATGGCTGACTCTTGCTGCCATCAGTGGTGAAGTGACAAGAGGAAGGTTCATCTCCCGCAGTTCCAGTGTGCAAGGGAGATCCAACCTGTTCTTCCTCCCCTTTTTGCTCACAGTATCTACACAGTCTTCCAAAAAACTTGGACAGTTAAATTATTTCAGTCATTTAACGGCTGTCTCCTCCTGAACAGTACAATTCAGCAGACTCAAAGGCCTGTGGTTACATATTGTAATTGCTCCCATCCCATCTCTGCTGGTGATGGATGGACATCACAGTGAAGAAGACTGCGTTCACCATACCTACAGGTTCATTTGAGCTAAACTTCTGCAGTAAAGTGGATGACATTCCTGACAGAAGCCCTGATGTGCAGCTGATTGATAATCTGAACTGTGATGGTCCTCCCTAGGTATCCTTCCACCTGTTGCTCCTTCTCTTCCTCTTCATCAGACCGTCCATGGTATGAGCTGAGATTGTCATTGTCTGAGAAGGAACATGGCTGGCTCTTAAGGGTCCTGGTCTCTGGCCAGGCTGAAGCTGAGGAAACATAACCACTTCGTAAAAACTAAGTTGTGTGCTAACGTTAATCATCCTTCCAAGATCTTCTGTGCCTACTGCCTTATGATTTCTCAGGTATCTAACACATTACATGTTCCTACTGAGGCCCAGGCCTTTTCCTCCCATCCTTGCTTTCTTCCCACCTAACCCCAGTTTGCACACAGGTACAGGAAGGACTTTCATGTGGCTTTGCTGTTTGCAGCACTGTAAACCAACGTCAACATGCTTGGACTCTGCACCATCTTTCAAAAGACAGACGAAAGAGGCCTTTTGCAGGCATGCTGTGACGCTGGGAATGCGGCTGTTATGCCTACCTGATCTGCTCTGCCTCTCGACTCTGCTGTGCCGACAGATTCCCGAGGGACTTCGATTCTGCAGCTCAAGAATGGGAGCAGCAGAATCTTCAGCAACAGATAGAGGGGAGAGCTGCCTAGTCATGCCTCTGTGTCTGCTGGGGCAGTTGCCTCCTGGCTTGCATTGGATGGCAGATGATCGTGAGGCACCTGAGAAGAAAGAGTTTGCATCAGTTTGGCTGTAAACTCCCTGGAGGAAAGCGGAGCTTTCAAACACTCTGTCAGTGAAATGCATACAAACGATTCAGCGGGAGAAAGGAAGCACATTGCAAAAATCAAGGTTTCAGCTCTGGTCAGAATAAAGTAAATAAGTAAGTAAGTAAATACTTAATTCTCTCCCCCCTTATAGAAAAAAAGGTGCTGTATGAAAACCAGTCTTCCCCCTGAAGAAATGAGAGCCCTATGCTGCAGTATATTCTTAGCCCCACGGCTCCATAGGGTCTGAACAGGCAAAGGAATTTGTACTCACGTGGGCCCCTTCCTGAGCACTGACACTGAATCAGGCAAAAGGAGAGGTCACCATTCTCCCTTAGGGTGCAAGGGAGGGCTGAGGAACCACTGCCTCCTAAGGTCAGTGGTGACAGTCTCTCCAGAGGAGAGCTTCCCCTTTCCATCCTCCAGAATGATCCGTGCGACTCTTGTACGGAATGAAGCCATGGCCACTGACAGGTCTTTTGGATGAAGACTTCTGCTAAACCATTGAAGATGCCAGTTTTAAGCCTTTACATGCACCAAATCAGAATCTCCACATCTTCAGAGAAGCAGCTTTTTCTTCTTCTGCTAGGTGCAGACAACACCAAGATGCTGCATTTCACACAGAGCCTTTATAGAGGCACAAGGCAGCAGACAAGACCCAGGTCCCAGAAATACCAGTGGTACCCGATGAAAAGTTTGCCAGTGAGAAGAACACCACATTTTACGAGTAAGAGCTTGAAGGACTGGATTAAGAACCAGCAAACAACAGAAAAGCGTGCGGTGCTGGAATCTGGCAGAGTGAGCCTGCTGATCTTGCACGTACTCCCGAATTTACTGAAGGTGTCTGTGTAAGAGGTCAACACGCGAGCAGCACAAGAGAGTCCTCTTCTCAGAAAGTCAAGATGACAGGCCATTTTGGCAAGTATAAATGTGTGTTCATGGCCAGTTGAGATCACCTGCCACTTGTTTTGCAGCTGCTACTTCAACTGGTGACCATCTTACTAAACTTACGGAAGACGCATATACCCAGAGCAGCCACTGACCTTGCCATGACTTGGAAGGATTTAATTTGACAATCACACCTATTTCACACTGTAAAGAATACAAAAATAGACATAAACCCTATCTGTAAGTTGCCAAATGTGCAAAAAATATGGCAGACATCTCAGAGGGCAGCATTCTTCGTTGCAACATGAGCCATTAAGGTCCACTTCGTGCAAATAACTCCATGACCAACAATATAAAAGTATACTCTAAAGCAAGGACTGTATTCAAGATTCAAGAAACTGCATGAATCAAGTCAACACTCTTTTGCCAGAGGAAGTTCAGAGGGTTCATATAACCTTCAATGAACTTAAAGCTATGTTTGATTCACCAGGTCTAACTACAAAGATCACAAAGGAAGATATGTATAGAATATGGTATTATACAGAAAAATCCTCTCTCAGCCTATTTAGAGCCTCCAAGGTCAGTTTTTACCTACCAGGTAGACAAGCAACTGAACCAGCCGCTAAGCCCCTAGATATGATCGTTCGCAAAGATGCTCTTCCCTTTCTCCTCTGTCCAGTATGAGGGAACTCTGACACAAGGAGGATGCCCAAGTCCAGGTCCCACCTTGCCACATAGTTCTACAAATTCAATCAATGCAGTATACAAGCCACAGTCTATGACAGTAGACCCACAAAAGTCGACTTTGAAGGATTAAGACCTATATGATGTCTAAGCACTGTACCATCTCACTTCATTTTTTGAGGAGCATTACTCTCTACAGAGCTTTTTAGAGCCTACTGGATATTTTCAGACCTTTAAAAAGCCATTCACCGTCATATATTTTCTTTTTAATGGAGAAAATCATGATCTAACAGCCACACAACTCCCCCCATGACTTTGTTCTACTCATTTCATAACTCCTCCCACTTGTAACAAACAAGGATAACATTACCTACTTTGTAAACATCTTGCAAGTCACTTGGAGGTTGAAAAGTACATTAGAAATGGCAGCCCTGGGCCATTCACCCCACCAGCAGCAGCATAAGACCTTTATCTGACAGCTGAAAGTTAGTTCCAGCCTCCACGAGATTAAGACAATTGATACTTTTTGGGCTAAATATTCAAAAAGGCACTTAGGAATTTTCAGGTCTCCAACTTAAAGTTAAGTTTTATTTTCAGAATGCGTTTGCTGACTGTCTGTCCTCAGAGAATCAGCCACCAAGGTGCCTCTGCCCAAATCACCACTCACTTTGATATGCATCATTTAAACAGATTTCATTAAGTTGAAAGACACACGGTACATCTCAATTCAGATATAATTTAGAACAAGATCAAGATTCACATTACACTCAGCAGAAGTCTAGCAGATGATCCACAACCAAAATTTCAAGGAAACCTATTTTTCCTCACATGCTAAAAGAGCTCCGAGTTATTTATATCTGGTACAACAAAGCAGCATCAATCTTTTCCCGTACATTGAGAAACTCAGCAGCTGAGACCAAAGCTGCATTTCAAGACATTGCATTTAATCGAAAGTCACTGCTTGATTTACTGAATTCTTCTTCCCTTATGCTTGAAAGCAATCAGATAGCACAGCAATTTATCAGTATTTCATTGTTACAGCTAGAAAGCCTGGGCCATCTAATGCTACTGAATCTGAACATATTTTAAGGATACACTTTGACAGGGAAGGTGAATAGATATATGCTGGGCTAACTTAGCCAAACCTGGTATCAGCAGCAAGGACAACAAATCACCATTTACACACTACAGCAATGAAACCTCACACATGTTACCCCACATGAGAGGAAGGGAAGGCAGAACTCGTGTAATTCCGGTTCTTTGTCTCACACAGCAATTATCGTCTATCAAGCAGGGATCCACTAAGATCCTCCAAATTTAGAGGGATCAAGAGCAGCATTTTCCATTGAACTTCTGTATACCTTCATAAATTCCACATGCTTATGGAGACCTCATGGTCTCAGGCAGTAAGTCCATGTCCTCTCCAGAGAGGACAACAGCAGGGTGCTGCCACAATTTGCCACATGTAAATGGAGAAGCAACCACGTACTAAAAAGGTACCATAATACACCTCCTCCAGAGCAAAAGAGTGACATTGCTTGGGTTGGATTCATTTGACTTATTTTAGGTGTCAACCTCAGGATGAGAAAAATAGTGCCCTGGGACTATCTGCATCTCCCTATGACTATACAGGGAATCACAGAATCATAGAATGGTTTGGGTTGGAAGGGACCTTTAAACGTCATCTAGTCTAACCCTCCTGCAATGAGAAGGGACATCTTCAACTAGATCAGGTTGCTCAGAGCCCCGTCCACCCTGACCTTGGACAACCATTCTGAGCAGAGATGTTTACACTGGGTGGGACTTTTTACCTGACGACTCTACCTGATCTTCTTTTAACCTGACTACTCGATGTAAGGTTGCACAGGTATCTGTAACTCACTGTGTACAGAAGCCTCATCCAGTTTCTGTAGACTGACACAGTCAATGCTGAGCATGAACACAGTTCGTGGCTTTAGCAGAGATAAATCACAGGCTGAGAATGAACCTACATTTTGGCCATCATTTGATATTTGAAGGGAATGCTACTGGAAGAGATTGGGGAAAAACTAACAAACAGGAAAAATCTTGCCAGACTGCCAGATCTTGCTGCTAGAAGTGTTCCTTCATTACTTGGAGGTTATAATAGAGTGTCAAAGCAACACTCAGCCCATGGGATGGACAAAGGAGGAAAGGGAGAACTAGAAAGGACCACACATGATTGTATCAAACCCGTCTTAGTGAGTCAAATCCATCTGAATGACTTTTCATTTGTTATTGGATAAAAACAAACCCCTGCTCTTTCCCATTTTTTAAGATTATTTTTAGTTTATTATTCTGATTCAGCAAATCTTTTTCCTTGCCCTGCAAATATGGATGCTTTATAGCATAAGAAGTAAGGCCATTTCTCTGCACATGGAGACCAAAGGGAAACCAGCAAGGGGAACCTGTGGCTTTCCACATGCTTCTAACAAAGTCCGTCCTTGTCTTGCATTAATTATTATATATTTATCCCAATGCAGTTCAATTTAGCAAGGTAATTATGCTTGTGACTAACCTAAACCACATGATTAATATCACTTAAGTCCATGCCTTTTCACGTTCTTGAACACCATTCCGAGTCCCAGCTGCGGGAGGAGGTGACCACCATGCGCTGCTGCTGCCATGTCCGTTCAAACCAGGAACCAGCAGCACATGCCTTGTCCTGACAACTATATCCACCATTCATCTGTAAACTATGCGCAGCTCCCTTGACCCTCTGGAAGATGCGATACATGACTTGTGGCTTTTCGTTCATATACAGATTTCCATATGCAGCTCACACAGTGAGAAAATACGTCCTCACCTTGGCTAGAAAAATCACTTTGTTATTTTGCAGGGGGCTTGGAGAGAAGGGATTATGCTTTGAGGTTCAAAACCAATTCTTTTCAGATTATCTTCATGGATATGACATATTTAGCATGTGACAGCAGTGCTTGGAATACAAAAAAACCCCATGCCATTTATTTGGGACAACTTTTCTGGTCTCAAAGTTGTTACTAAAAATGGATCAAATGGACTGCCAATAGAATAATCAACGCAACATAAAAATGCAGCCCTGGAAGTAATTTTTATGGCCAGGTCATCACAGGATTGATTTTTTCTTTTTCTTTTCTTTTTTAACCAACTGCCCTGATGGAAATATAGAACCTCTCAAACAGGTAACCAAATTCCCTTCCAAAAGCCATCCGTGCATTCACAACACTGGATTACCGACATGAAGTGTTGGCTTATTTAGAGACAGCAACATCTGGCTTGCTGGTATGTGCCAAAATACATACTTTTTTTTTGATTACACAACCAAATCAAAGGTTAAATAGGCGATGTAAATGAGCTTGACAGTTTCTTCGTATTATGTTCCCAAAGCCTTGCAGAGCAGCAGTCACCTGTGGCTACCACTGTAGTCAGGAGAGAGACCAGCTTTTCCAAAAAGTCAGTCAAGGAATCTACAATCTACCTTTTATTCATTCAGTGTTAAAATATGCTTATTTTACCGTGTCCTCAAAGGTCATTGGTTTTGCATTGACAAAATGATGTCTTCATACCACTGCCGTGGAAACAATTGCTGGCTTTTGACAGATGGATGGAGGTAGAAGCCAGTCTGGTGTTATGTGGAAAGTACGTCAATTGAATGTTCCTGCTAAATTGGGCACCGGTGAAAGAATTGACAAGATTTCCTTTACGCTGCAATGTTACCTGTTAGAGTGAGCATCTGCGGCGATGATGGACTTGCTCACACATCACAAGCCTATTGCTTCCAGGAGCCTGTACACACGCTGGCGTTGATAACAGTCAGTTCATGATCATGAGGGCTGGAGACTTTTGCAATGAAATTCTGGTCTTAATGCCACACAGTAAGGAGAAGATGATGTGAATTTTGTGGCCAGGGAAATATCAGATGCACAGGGACCTACAGGAAAGGGGACTGAGTTGCACTGCTAGTGGTAGAGGTGAAGAGAGTTTATTCTGTCCATTTTACAGCAATAAAACCTCATTAAGTTGGATTAGCCATGGCTTTAATTGGATTGTTTGCTACTGTTAGCACACAACTGGGGGCCGGGCTATCCAACACCATCAATCCAACGGCGAGTTAGGTCCATAGCTTATTTTATTTCAGCCAAAAGGACTGCCTGTAAAATCAAATCCTGCCCTTCATTACATGGTGTAAACCCACAGCAACTCAGTACAATCAGCCAAGCTGTCTGGGCATACACTGATGTACCTGAAGATAACAGCTGACCTGGGAAGTTAAAATTGAAGGGCAAACTCTCCCCCACTTTTAATGAGTTCAGAACCAGCACTTTGACTCAGGAGATGAAGCTGTAATTACATTTATTGAAACCAAGCAAACAAACAATAGGGAGGGTGTCTTTGCAGACAGCATGCTACACAGGTTTGAGGAATAAGCATCTCTTGTTCAGTGAAGAAAATCATTTCACCATGTCTCAGATGTTTGGAGATGATGTTCTCCATTTAAACACATCCTTCCGAGACAGTGCAACGGCCTCTGTGTTATTAGAGTTATGCACATATGTCTGTTCAGAGTAATGCCTTGTTCATTTGCTATTTGCTTGTTCTGGAAATCTGAAGGGGACGAGAAGGCTACAATGATTTTTTTTTTTTGTCCTAGGGGAAAAAAAGATTTTCAGATTTTAATGAAAAACAAGTGACTCAGTGATGGTGTACAGCATTTCTCTTGTACTATGATTAACTGTTGTCAAGAGCAGAAAGCAAAAAAGCAGGTATTTTTGTTGTAGTTTAACAGTGACATCCATCAGCAATTTCTGCCAATTATCCCTTCAGTGTCTGTACACAGCCGTTCACTTCCAGACAGCAGACAGCAACTTCACTTACAATTAGAAGTCTCAACAACTTACACGTGCCCTCCTATCCTTGCAATAAAGTGAACAAAGAGGCAGCAGAGGGAGTAAATAACTTAAATTTCACATCTTATAACTAACTTAGTGCCTGATCAAGGGATGTGTCACTCTACACCCTTGCACCTAATTACTCTTCCAGATGAGCAGTTCCAGCCTAATTGTCAGGGGAGGAAATCCAAGTTAGACAGTCAAAAAAATCCCCCCCATACACACCAGTCATGTCTTGTGCTTAGGTACCAAATGCCACCCACGCGGCTTCCCACCACCCACTCCTCTGACCACCGCCAACACACCGCACTCCAGATCGGAACAGACACTGCAAGGGCAGTGCCACGGTCTCTCCCTTTTACACCACCCAACATCTGGGGAAAGACCACCCCCACATCCCACATCACACATGGGGAGAAGGAAAGCTCTGACCACAGTGACCATAAAGTGCCTGAAAAATGGCCGCACAGCAGAGACAAATGACAGAGATACCTGTCAGGGATGGTCAAGGTGTCTCTGACTCTGGCTTAGAGGAGGGATGACACAGATAACTTCCTAAAGTCACCTTCCAGCCCTGCATCTCCTTGGCTTTATGACGGTAAAGGTGTTGGGACCTAGTCCCAAGGTGCTAACTTCTGATTCAAGATCTAGACTGCTGAACAATAAGGCCATAGACCTTGATTCCACTTATAGCTAAGATCTGGAGAAGAAGCACAACAATCTAAACCAATATAAAAATAGCAAGAAAACCTGACAATAACTGGATAGACTGAGGATGCACCATTAAATCAAAGAGGAAAGAAGTTCCCAACTCAGCCAACTGCAATACCAATACTTTGAGCAAAAGAAATATAAAGAGCTAATGAGGAGAAGTTGAGTGCATCTGCATCTAAGATGAGATCTGGCAACTTAAGGAATTCAGAATTAAATTAGAACAACCGCAATTGGGCAGGGCCATCTGTGCATGGTCCGTGTCAGTTGTGAAAACAACCTGGGATTCCACCTGGTCCTGGCACCCGCAGTGTGTATTTGCTCCCAGCTTCTTTGGTTGCCACGCAGAAGATGGTTTTGGACTGCATTGCCAAAATGGAAGCTACATCATGCTACTGTCCCAGCGTCTGATATGATCTGCTAGATGAAATCTGCAGTCAGAGCATCAGTGACATCTGTTCATATTAACTTCCAAGGTCTGCGAAAGCCCCCAGCAAGACAAGGTGTAGCATTTGTACACACTGGCTGTCCTTGGAATGGAAAAATGGTGAGATCTGTACACAAAGTACATGCAAATACACCATGTTATTGTTAGAAGTAGTAGTAGTAGTAATAATACTGAGATTTAACACACATATATTGAAGAGTCAAGGAGCTTCCATTTATGCTCAATACAGCCAGGTCATATGGGTAGATATATACATATGATTATTCACCTTCTGCAGATAAGGAAAGTGGGAAATAGTTGCTAAACAAGTTGCACAAAGGCATCTACTCATGCAATGGTTGATTCTCATCTCCCCAGATCCCCACAGATGCAGATCACTGAGACTGGGGTTCCCATATTAATTGCCATATGCTTGATGCCTCGGCTTCTGCATGCAAACCTGATAAACACTTGCAGGTCTGTAAATCCATCTTTCTGCACATCAGCTACATGTTCTTCTTATGAAGAACCTGCTCTGAGATGGATGCTTTCCAGGCAAACCAGAGAATATGATGTGCATGATCTGCATCCAGTGCTGTGTCCTGAAACCTGCAACTGGGGACTGCAGCACAAAATGAATCCAGGCTGCAACATCTGTTGTGTTCAACAGCTGCAACCATTAAAAAATGGAAAGGAGAAAAAAAAAAAAGAAAAAAAAGACCTCTGCAGGAAGCATATAAATGCTTTGCTGGCTGTAAGCAACCTGCAGACCGCCTTTTTGGGAGCCCTGATGCATGAGCATAATGTCCAGCTATCTCTGGAGGACTTCTCAACTTGTTTCTTACTGAAGTAAATGGCTCCTCTTTGTATTGCTCTGGATTGAGACCCTTCCTCAAAACACATAAAGACAATTATTAAAAAACCCAAATCTCTATTCAAATCTTTGATCAACTTGTTCATCCATCTACATTTTACTGAAAGTATAGTTAAAAGCACGGAAATATTTTTTCCCTGGCTTTTTTTCCTCCTTACTCACTTTAAGCCAAGACGACTTTTTTCCCCATTCTTATTTCAATGTAACTCAAACAAATTTATCACTGCCTCTGTTTAAGCACTGACAAGGAATTCCATTGATTTGACATCAAAAATAATACACCAGCACCCGTGTGAGGGTGTCAGAACATATCTTGGGAAAAAAGTTTATTTGAGAACATCTGTAGTAGAACTAGCAGCTGGAGTATGTATTTTGAAACATACTGGCTACATGTATTTTAAAGTTACTGGGCGTGACATAACATATTTAGAGTTTGAAGGAATGTAGGAGAAAGTGCTGCAAATGAAGAATGATTTTTATATATTAAAATCAGAACTTCTACAACAAAAAAACATTTAAAACATCCTTTTGGAGTGGAATATTTTGGACTGAATTCTGCTGTCGGAAAACGTTACTGGCGTCTCCATTCGCCTTGAAAAATAAACACTGTGTCAAAATCTCATACTTAGCTGTGACAACTCTGGAATTAGAAAACACTGACCTCCAGTAAGGGATGAACATCTCCTCCTTCAGCACAGAACCCTTTTCCCATGAGAAGAGTCTCTGCCTATTGCTCCTTCCTTACCCACCTGGACACCGTATCCAGAACGAAGGCTGGGAAACGCAGGACCAGGCACACAAATACACTCCCTCCACTACCTATGCAACTCGCAAAGAAGTCACATGAAAGATTGTAAGACCCCTCCACACCACGAACGCCTCAGAGGGCAACTTTCTGGCTAAGCGCTGCTGCGGAAGGCCAAGCCAAGCTGCCCGGGTGCTGCAGAGGAAGAAGAGGGCAGCATAGAGGCATCCAGAAGCAAGTCTGCACCCCAGTGTCCAGCCAAGCTAAGCCCATGCCAGCGAACGTCTCCAGATCACGGGGACTCATCCAAACCCCGATGCAGTTCCTGGGAGGACCAACTGATTTTAGTGAGCTTTGGCTCAGCCTCCGAGGAGGACGACGGGGGTACTTCCACACCAGACTATTCCGTGAGGAGGAGGGAGCTGGACCGTCAGATGTTTTTGTTCAGGTGAAGCCAACACATACCTGTCAGAGGGAACAACCCCCAGGGACTTACAAGCTTTTGTCCCCTTATTGCAGCTCTGGAGCAAGAACTTTATTTTAAGCTTTTGCTTACATAAACAGTCCCTCTGAGACTACCTCAATAACAACTTCTGAATGAGTCCCTTGAACACACATTTCAAGGGGTATCCTTCGCTACAACAGACCTATGGGACTTTCTTTTCCCCAGATATGCTTGACCCGACACCAACTCAAGCCAATCGCAGGATTTATTGGCCTGGGATCAGACCAGCCTTTCACCGCTTCAGCACTGACTGAGCAACAGATAAACACAAATCATTTGATTCAAAGCTGCACACCACCCCATTAAAGAAAACCTCTGTTACAAACTTTGTAATAAATTATACCAGATGCACCTCCAATAGTTCCACAATTTATACACTTTACTCCAAAATAAATGAATCTCTATAAAAATGAATCTCTATAAAAAAATCCTTTGAAAATTAATCTGTCATTGCTAAAATTTAGTGACATTTCCAAAAAGAAACAGACATTCTGGGTTAAACTCTCATTTTTACTTTCCCTGAAGTAAATCAAGAGTAGCTTCAACGAAAGCCATGAGACTGCTTTGACATGAAGTTGTTGCGAAAGGAGTTTAGACCCAGGATACTCCAGAAATCACTCATATGCATCTCATTATTAAATAATTATGATATAGCTTCTGCTTTCAAGAAACACTGGAATAAATCCAGGCTGGTTCATGGGTCTCCTAAGATCCGAGTGTAAAAGCAGTCAGCACACTGACACACAACTCAATATCAAATTGCTTGTATTTATCTCCTACACAAACTATTGCCTCTCCTGTTTGATGGGTGCCTCCAGAGAGTGATTCATTGCAGCTCCCTCAGATACCTATCTTAGGAGATGAATCACCTCTCGGAGGTGTCCAGCTCTCCTGCTGACTCCAGGAAGCTCAGACAACTTTCTTAGTACTTACCGAGGCTTACATTTAGATGCATCTGGATGAATCCAAATCTGACTGTCTCAGACTCAGTCCATGGCAGCACTGCGGTACATGCATTAAGCACATGCTTCAATGTCCTTTCCTGACTTAGAGCCTAATTAAGCACATTTGAGGAAGGATGGGTTAAAAGAACATTTTACAGGTAAGCAGCTGGGGCAAAAGTAAGTATTTATCACTGTACTGCTGCGTTTTGTAACCCCAGGAGACACTTCTGACTGTTTTCTCCACTGCCCTTGGGGTAATAGCTCCGACAGGTCTCACCCCTGCCTTTCCATGATGGCACATTGGGGTAAGTCTCCTCCATGCAGCGTCCATACACCCACCTGGCTCAGGCACTCGCGTACATACAGTCCTCTTGCTGTAGCTGATGCCGTGCTGGGGAGTGAGGGCTGGCCAGACTGAGATGACATGTTCTCTGAAGTATTTGGTGGCTGTGGTCTCAGCTTGGCAGCTGTCTCTGCTCCATTTCTTTCCACATGAGCAGCATTTTCTGACCAGTAATCTGCAAACATCTGGGTGCCTCTTTCCTACTGAAGGAGTCTTCTGGCCTGGATTTCACTCCGCTATCCAGGAGTCAGCAGTTTCTGTGGTTCTACCGGAAGATATCTAGGAAGCCACAAACCTCAACTGCTTGAAAACTGCCAACATAGAGTGTACTGCTCCCCTGCTCTCCTGCCAGCACACAGGCCCAGAGCCCAAGTTGCTGCCACATCTCTTCCATGTGCCTTCCCCATGCCTGGGAAGGAAGGGGGGGGACAGACGCAGTGCTCTTGGGGAGCTGGCTGCCCTACCCCATTAGGATTCTTTGGGAATCCCTGCTAAAATCTTCGCTGATCTGTAAAACTAGCTGCACATACTCACATTTAATATATGGGTCCAGTATTAGTTCAGCTTGGCCAGCTTCATCCCTAGCAAGAACCTTTCCATTTTCAGCCTGTCGGATATGACAAGTGCTGTCATGTAGTCACTTCCAGTCTATTGCCCTTTCCTCCTACGATGACTGGATTTTCCCTCCCTGAGGAAACAGGCAGTGCAATATTTGACACTGCTGCTGCAGCCCAGCATGGGAAGAAGGTTAAGACTGGACTGAACAGAAGCACCTGACAGCAGTTGGACTGGTTAAGTTGGAGGCTACACACAGGCTACCACAGCTTGTGAGTTGCCTTAGACCCTACGGGGTATAGACAGTCTTTAATCCTCTGCATCCACCGCCTGGCGTGATGCAAGCCCGGTCTGTGGTGGGAGCTCTCAGGAAATACAGAGCAGCAAATCACCCCATTTAACCAGCACAGCAAGCCAGCTCACCCGGCCGTAACGCTGCTCCTTTAAAAGAAGGTGAGCGCACGAATTACAGTATTATACATCCTAAAATCTGGTGCTATGCAATAGCAATGGACCAACATAAGCAGCCAGGTCTATCAGCTCCTTCAACCAAGCCTGCAGAATTCTCAGTATCACACATACACTCCCAAGAAAAATGACAGAAACTATTGCCTGCTCTATCAAAACCCAGCACCATTTGACATTTAAGCCAGTCTGACCCAGGTAGATTGAAGAACTGGAAGTCACGCTCTGCTGACAAGCACTGGACTGTGTCTCTTGCTTTGTTTTTATCCTGCATGTAGCGCTGAATTTAGCTCACAGAAAGGAATCACATTTTCAGTGCTGGTCAGCATAACAAAGCTCAAACCAGAGACAGCACACACCTTGCAATTTTACGGCTTGAGTGTTCTTAATAACGTACCACACCTGGTGGGAAAAGAGTTCATTTCTGGCAGAACAAGCAACTTCGGAAAGTACCACTCCGCTCTTTAAAACATCTCACACTGAATATAATAAACTTGCAACAGTGCAGTTCAAGCCTGAGATTCGTCTAGACATTTAAAACAAAAATTTGAACCCAAACATTAGGAATATTTTTAGAAAGCTTGCCTTTCGACCTTTGATGTATACCGCACATACACCTGCTATGTATTTGCAGCATACCAAGCTTTGTATCTGCATCATAGCTATCAGCGCAGTCATATCTCACGCTGGACAACATCACCACATTTCCAGCTGACACAAAAGTGTGTTGTGAAGTTGGCATGCCCTCTGCAAGGAATGAGGCTGTCATGTCCGATCGAGAGCACACAACAGATTTCACAGTTTCTATCTTGTGATTTTTGTATTAAGGAATTACTTTAGAGCTGACACTTCTGAAAATAAAGGGGGGAAAAAGCAGTTTAAGGGAACAATTGCTATCTCAAGCTGAGGGACAGCCAGCACAAAAAAGTTGGTGCCTCTGTCTTTAAAGCAAAAAAGATAAATCTAGAGCACAATATTAAAATACTACAGAAAATTGGGTAACATTATATGGACCTAATTTCACATCATTTTAAAAGCGAGAATTGAAGTACAACAACTTTTATCAGTTGTTCACATTTTAACGTTAGTTTCTTCATCAAAAATCATTCACACAGCAGTTGAACGCAAGCAACAGAAATTTAACTGCACTTATCCTAGATAATATTAATGTGCTAAAAATGCTATCCAAGCATCAGTTACTTTAAAAATACACACACACACACACACACACTCTCTCATGTTACTTTGCATGGAACAGAGCAGGAGCATGCAAAGTAAATTCCTGCCTAGGGTTAGATATACAGGAAAAAAAGCATTTACCGTCTGGCACAGGCGAATTTAATTCAGAAACATTGTAAGACGGTAATGGTGCCACTCTTGCCGAATGTTTCTTCATCCTTTGAAATTGCTCTCCTACTCACACGCTCACTTCGTCTTTAGTCTGCATCACTTTTGGTCCCGAGTACTACAGTAAACACTCGGCTATGGCTGGTGGCTAGATGTTGTTCTGGAGATGCTGCAGTAGGCTATGAGTACTGATTTGCTGTTTCCCTGGGAAACCATTTGCAACACATTCAAACAATGCTTGACCTCTGCTAACACTTTTCTTTCATTCAATTGTTAAGCACAGCAGAGAAAATGTAAATATATTAGTTATCGCGCTTGTAAACTTGAAAGTGCGGCAACCACTTTGCATGAAAGCAAGGATTTCACATCAAATATCTGTGCTGTGTTAGCAAAGCAGACGGGAAATTTCTCAGACAACTGCAAGGGAATTATGCAATGCAATTTTCTGGTTCCTTACACTGTGACAATATGTGGATGGTTACAGTAATTATTTTAAATAAACTTGGAATAATGTAACTCCTATAGAGACGCTAAA
>NW_009233884.1:36588-39522 GCF_000690835.1 Fulmarus glacialis | reverse complement strand
CTGGTAACATCCAGCTCTGTATCAGATAGCGAAGCAATGGTATTGCAGGAATCTATTCTCTTTTAATGCCCTACAAAAATTGTCACAACCAGGAGATATATATAGGCCACAGTTGGTCTACATTTCTTCCTCACTTCCCTTGAGGCAGCTAGGACATTTTTTCCCCTCTTTCCCCGAAATCTTCTCTCTCTTCTACTCCCTTTTTATTATTATTATTTATATTATTGAAGTTGTTCACTTGGAGCAATAAGAAAGTTTCATTGAGCAAACCAGTGACAGCCCATACAATTTTTGCAACTCTTAGAAAACCCCGTCCACTTGTGTAACCTGGCACTGTGCTGGGAGCTTTCTTTGCCAGGAGGTGGTTACCAACATCTCTTAAGGGTCCTGACTTCAGAGCTCTCTTCACCAAGAGAACTACTATCAAGTCTTATCCAAGAATTTGTAGGTAGAAAGCTTTACCATTGATATTCAAGGTATTTGCTATAGGAACTATGGGAAATACAAAGGAAAAGGACAGAAAGGCAGCTTAGCTCTACCAGAATCTGTCAGCAAAGCTGTCAAATTTTTAAGGGCCACAAGTATACCTTTCACCTATAGTCTTTGTGCCTTTGATAGCAACTGAGAGCAGGGATCCCTGGCCTGGGGCTTGGTCCTCTATCCACTACTATATCACCAAACAGGGAGAAGTCATTGGCTGTAAGGAAGGCCACAAAGTGATTTGAAAAGAATCACCGACCTAGAACGTCATGTTCCTAAAGCAGCCTGCGGCGATCTCACGCGTTTTACACAGTAACAAGCACCGTGCTTGGGGTATGCATGCAAGGACCCTTCCTTTCCTTCACCTGTAAAGAGCCAGGACAGATGGAGAAGCAGAGGGGAGAAGCAGAGTCCCGGTTGGATCATTCTCCCAATGCAGCCACAGAAGAGCCTGGCACATGTGGAAAACTGAGCTATGGCATCCTAATGAATGAGGCAGCCCATGACTCCACCATACCCAGAAAAGTTAGGAAATGACCCTTAGGTGTTTGGGGCAACCAAGCCAGCAGCATAGGACATTATCTTAAATGCATGACCTTGCCCTGCACATCCCTTTAATGCTGCTCTCTTATTCCTCTTTGGGAGACAGACTGGCCTGTAATCTTTATTATTAGGGTGCGGTAACACAGTAAGGAAGAGACAGTGATTAACTCTAGGGAAGGGCAGGAGAAAGGAGAGAGTACCTCATCACCCCCTCTCCCAAGGCCATCCCAGCCTAGTGTCAAGTACCTGGGACACACTACAGAAGAAGTACAGGGGGAAAAAATGGTTACAGCTGCGTGGTTTTCCACCCAGCATGTCCTCTCCCAGAGGGCTTGCAGCTCTCCTTTAGGATCTTCATTATATCCCCTGCGACTGATAAGGCTCTCCACCGTGACAGTCTTTTCCAAAGCATCACACTGCATCGCATAAAGCTAACCAGCTTTTACTGCTTATCTGCATGCAGAGGATTTCTAGCACTGTGTAACAACCACTATTCCAAAGAAAATTATCTTCCCAATTTGCAGAAGGAATTTTATTCTCCTCTCCGAAGTGCTGAGAGTCAGCAGACTTTGTGATAGAGTAATCACCAGACAAGTAATTGCTGGCTCCACAAGGCTATCTATTAATACATGTCTAGTCCTTGAGCACTTATATAATACAAACAACTTAATAATATAACACAGAGATTGTTTTTAGAAAACCATTTCTGCAAATAGGAGCTTATAATGGAATCATTAATGAACCTTAACAATGGTGAGGATGAAACGCATGAGACAATGTCAAGCAATTCGAGACATTTCTTTCAGACAATTTCAACATTAATGGCAGAACGTGATTGCATCTAAAAGTTGCTGCACTTTTTTTCAAAGGAAAATCAGCCATCGTTTTAACACTGTAACTCAGAAGCCATATTCAAACCCCTAAAGCCCTCCTTCAAATATCTACCCCTGCAACCTCCACTTCGTACACCAGTTACGAGAGAAAAGAAGCAGACACAAAACTGTTTTTAAAATATGCGTGATTGGTACCTATATCTCCCATCAAAGACTGCAGCTTGGAAAGCATCAGCTTCTCTGGCTACACAAGCAAGAGCTTTGGCCGTCTGTTTCTGCTCCTGCTATGAATAACTAATTGCATTTCTGTATGAGATGCTGCTCATCCTCTGATCCTTCCTATGTACTCTCTATCTCCACTCTAAGTGTGCTGAAGAAAAGAATGAAATAATGCTCAGGGACATGGTTTAGTGGTGGTCTTGGCAGTGCTAGGTTAACAGTTGGACTTGATGATCTTAAAGGTCTTTTCCAACCTAAACGATTCTATGATTCTATGATTCTAATATGGAGAAGTGAGAGAAGCAAGCTCTCTCCCTCCCTCCTGAGGTACATCAGACACAAATTCATCCAGAAGTGGAATGTGATGTCCAAATTTACCAGGATGGCATAACAATTACTCTACAGATTGCAAGTCAACATGAAATCTGCGGTCCTGTGCCTTTTTACTCACCTCACATTTATGCAAGGCACCACAGTGGGAAAATATGTTTTTCTCCCCCCAAAATTCAAGAGTAAACTAGTTTCCAGGTACCTTTAAAACAGATCTTCATACATTGTTGCTTGCCTCAAGTTCTGTGCTTTCAGTCTGCAACCTGTCCAAGTTTTCTTATTTGCAGGGAGTGGAAGCTATGTGATACCTGGAAATCTGGCTCACGATCACTATCAGCCAGCACGCTTGGCATTGCAAAATTAACAAAGCCCAATACAATTCAATGTTCCACATAATCAATCTACGCATCCAATTATTTTCACTCAGGGAGTCCCTATTTGTCAAGGTGTCCTGGTTTCGGCTGGGGAGGAGTGAATTTTCTTCTAGTAGCTGGTATAGTGCTGTGTTTTGGATTTAGGATGAGAATAA
>NW_009233884.1:0-36335 GCF_000690835.1 Fulmarus glacialis | reverse complement strand
GGTGAGCAATTGCATTGTGCATCACTTGTTTTGCATATTCTTTTATCATTATCTTTTTTTTCCCTTCCTTTTCTGTCCTATTAAACTGTGTTTATCTCAACCCACCAGTTTTACCTTTTTTCCGATTCTCTCCTCCATCCCACTGGGGGGGAGTAAGTGAACGGCTGTGTGGCGTTGAGCTGCCTGCCAGGTTAAACCACAACACAAGGAAACACGCAGTATGAATTATAGCAATGTAAATTATACAGTGTGTAAATATACAATGTAAATGATAACCCAGGCTGCAGGCTCACAACCTCCACATCTGTTCCTAGTTAAGGCAAACACTGTTAAGACACTAACCAAAGCTCTTGAGCCAGACAAAGTATCCATTCCCTTGCACTGGTTCTATTGTAAAAGATAATCTTTGAATCATTGAATTTCAGGAGAGATTCCTCATCCCCGGCCAAGAGTCCCAGCAGTCGGAGGCCTCTGAACCGCATCCAGATTGCTTCCTACCGCCCTCCTTGTGCAGGCACGGTGCACACTGCCTGCAGCAGTCTCTGTCCCCTGGCTCAGTAAATATTAATCCAGACGAGAGCATGGGGAAGCTGTGAGTTTGCTGACTCACTAACCAGACAGCAAACCAGCGCTGGAAGCGGAGTCAGAATTAGCGAGTGCTGAATCACATCCACTAACAAGTACTTCACACTCACAGCAGAAAGGGGCTGATGCTGTCAAAACATACACCATTCTCTTGGCTTACAACATCTCTGTTTGCAGTAGTTAGTCATACATGTTTAAGGCACCTACTGCAAAAGTAAAGGCTATTTACTCTTCACTGAAGTTGCAACCTACATCAAAAGCTGTAATTGAACTCCAGGTAACCACAGGTTTATCTTAAGTGTCAGCCCCACACGGATGGATGTTTGCTTGCAACAAACTGCACTCCAGCCACAGATGTACACCAGTTTCTGCTGACAAAACTGGCAAGAGAGAGTAAAATCATTTGGAGATTTACTTTGTGGTACGATATAAAGGATAAGGTCCCCATGAAGGACACGACACCATCTCACATCGCTAGCTGGTTATGGTGTCTACAGTCCTAATCAATGAACACATTGAGCTATGTCAGGTTCAGTTGGGGAGCTTTTTTTCCCTTTGGGAAACAATTAATAACTGAAATTAACAATATTAATACAATCCTGACGGGGAGTGACAGAATATCTGATCCAGAGAAGATGACAAGTGTGCTACGGCCCCAGGGAGACAGAATCATCCCAGCTAAATGAAAACAGCTGCACAAGTACATGAAACACTGAATTTCCACATTCATAATGGGATTCATCTCACTTGATTTTGGACACCAAAGTCTGAACCAGCTATACCAAAACCTTTTTAAGGCAAGTGGTGGGAAACTGATAACTCTAGAAGACAACTCACCTGGTCTCTCTTAGATGTCTATTGTAAACTGAGATTAACTCTCTGAAGGCACCCACTTCTTCCCAGACTATGATGGCGGTGAGGTGACTTGCTCACACTTGGTCATCTGGCTTTGAGACACCCTAGTTAGGTCAGATGCTCCCAATGGGAAACACTCTATGTGAATGCCTGATAAAGACATGAAAGGACTTTCTTTGACTCTAATCAATTTTGGAACAGTGTTTAGATCTGAAACTGTAGTCTTTGTTTGTTTTGAACAGCACTAGTTACAAGATCCCTATGAAATCCACTTTGCATACATCCCTGCAGCTGACAGGTCAGTCCATTCCCAATCACTAGACTATAATACCTCATAAACATGACTTTTATTGGCTCTTCCAGGCTGAGCATGTGTTTTAAGATGACAAGCTAAAAGGCCATTATCAAGTTCATTTTATCCTGTTGGAATATAAATTAGATGCAAGACGCAGAAGAGACAAACAGTCAAACTGAGATCAAAACAGATGTATGCTACAAAAGGGATTTTTATGTATAGTGAAGTCAAGGATTCAGTTTGACCTTTTACCTTGCTTCTAACAAAATCAGAAGCATACAGCAAATGTTATTTGATTCAAACAACAAACTCAATCCAAAACAACTTCCAAGGCTCGCAGAAAAAAGAACCCAGTCATGCCATATGGATTTTGAAGAATCAAATCCTGAATTCCTTACTCTAACTCTCAACTGGCTTATATACTGTTGGATACAGCTGCTCAGCAACCCAGAATATCAGCTCTGTTCTGCTAAGCATCCCATTAATATCTACCAGGCAGGTCACGGTCCTTCAGCCCCACCAGCATGTGCTCATCTACCATGTGGTGTGGACAAGGCTGCACACACCTTTTCTCTCTCTGTGCTGTCTGCAGGAGCAACAGCTGTCTCTGCACACATCCAGTGGCTACATGACCAAAGACATGACTCCACCACAGAGACACGGCAATTAATCATTCCCCAAGTGTAAATTAATCAGCGACCACAAGTCCGTACTCAGGTGGTGAACACTGGATTCATACACCCGCAGGAGAAGCAGGGCTGCGCAGTGCAGGGCAGCCCCAGCTCAGAATATTTAAGTGCCTACAGGGTTCTACTCACTCGTTTAAAGCAATGGTGTTCTCCATCGTCTTACTGATGGATGGCATAAAAATCACCACATCAGCAATGGCGAGTTCCTGCCTGTCTTCTCCAGATGTTCTGTCCAAAAAGCCGAAGCCAGGCAAGCGATCCTGCAATGGCATTTCAGTCTGGGAGCCGCCGCTCCCAGCCATCACTTGGCTTGTGGTAGAAAGACTGCCTTAACCTCAACTTCCCTAATAAACAGGTATGCTTTCTTTGAGAATATTCATGTTGAAGGCACACTAAAGTCTCATACGATTTGTTCACTGAGGCAGAAACTGAACTTTATCCAGATTTTCTGGTATTCTGCAAATACCAAGAAGCAGAGTACTCATTGCCTGCTAAAAACTCACCTAATAACTGCAAGAAATACCTACTAAATCTGAAGAGATTTTAATTCCTTTGGGGGCTGGATGTTTATATACTGATCTCTAGTTCATGTTAAAATGGGTTGCTATTTTCAGTAAATCAGCCCAGGAATTCACTCTTTAATACCCATGCTGTTTTCTAACAGAAAAAAGCAATGTGATCTATTTTTAGGCTTCCCAAGCAGGCAATTTCCAGAAGTAAGATTAACGGCACCAACTAAACATCCACTCAAAGATGATGATGTGAAGATCTGCAGTGGTACTCAGCTGTCGTCCAGGACAGGAAAGCTTCTCCCCGCTGCCACAAGCAAAGGCCTTTTCAGTCCGCCGCGTCCCACCAGACCTCAAGGAGCTGCTGCTAACCAGGTGACAGCTCGGCTCTGCAGCCGGCTCCCACACCACTGTCAAACCAGTTCAAAAACACTCGGATCACTGACAGCCAGTTGTGTCTTGGCTACCAGAGGCCAGATCCTGTATGTACTTGAAAAGCTCCTAATAGTTTTGATGCTATCAAGCGGGTAAGATGTTACACATCATCACAATGTTATGTTGCTTACTAACAAACCCAAGTATGTGATGATTCCCCCACCCCAGTATCAGCACTGCCCCCCCAGAAGTACTCAACTGACTTGAAAGTACTAACATCTTCTACTGCAGTACTTTTGGAAGCTTTTTATTTCCTATGTGATTTTATAGACCTGACAGCTTCCCTGGGAAGCACAGGGATTAAAATTTCAGTTAAAATAAACTTCAGATTTTCCTTAATCATGCAACTTTTGAAACATAAACCGCCCACCCGCAATGATCAGGAGATACAAGCTAACGTCTCCAGAGCTGGCAATGCAGCTTCTTAGGTTTTTTATTCTGTTATAACATGAAAATATCATATAGTAAGAAATACTAATCTTCAATGCAATTAAAGACATAAGGAAAAAATATGAATTGTGGGCATGGAGAGCTGTTCTTCAATTCTAGTAAAAGTCGTTCAGCGTTTCATGGGAACAGCAAATATATCAACTTGGATGCATCATCAATATTTTGAAATTATAAGAAACATGACATGGATTTCAGGTTGACAAAAATATTAAAAGTTACCTCCAACATTAGAAACTCATTCATATTTCCAGAAGAATCAGAAGAATAAATAAAAGTTGCTCAACGGAAAACCGAAAAGATTCAAGAGGAACTTTATTTCAGCCAGTGTTACTGGCCTCAGAGCCTCTGCCAGGTTGAATGGATCCTGCTGTCCTAATCCTGAATCAACGAGACAAGATGTGTTTAGTACTCCATCATAAATTTCAGCTTACGGGCTTTACTGACAGCCAGGCACGGTGAAGAGCAAGAACCTCATGGGGAACACACAGAAATCTCACCTGTAGCATGCACACATCTCGTTTGAGAAACCAGAGCTCAACAGGCACACTACAATACAGCCTACCTGCTTGAGGCAGAAGGATCTGCTCATTTGAGAGGCAGCGCTGGCAAAATGGTAAGCCTACAAGATCATGCCATGACCTTCCGAAAAACTACTTGGGTAGCCTTCAGCTACCCAGAGTCTGGGCATCCCCCATCAAAAGACACCTGAATTTCAAACTTTTTCCAAGTTTAAGAGATTAGGAGAAAGGTTCCTACTTCAGCCTGGCCACTCCGAAACTCCCTGGCAGTAAAATGTAGCACAAGTAGACAACCGACACACAGTCTGCTCGACAACAAAGAATAAATCTGGTATCAGTTTCAAATATCCAACACAGACTTTCCAGACAGAATAATACAATCAGACACCCAATACATATATTGGTTTGTTTTTTTTTTTTTGAGGAAAACAGCTTAGATGTAATTGCATGTCAGATAACTATTTGCCTCCCCAATGTTTTATTAACAAAGCTGCCACAAGTGAAATAAGCCATCTCCATTTTCTGGTTCTGCAATTATGAAGTGTCTCTTCTTTACCACAAGAGAGCACTGAGTTGAGAAAACTTTCATTTTGTGTTTGTCATCGTGACTGTAGAGCATGTCAGTGAGATAGTAAATCACTTCTCATATTTGCTATCTTTTTGGGTAGCCAGCAGTTAATTAGATGGCTTAGGGCTTTTTTCAATACCATAATCAGAATAGCAGAGCAGGCTAGAAATCCAGGGCTGGCTAGTCCCAAAATGTGGTTGTAAAGGCTCAGCACAAAACGTCAACCAGCATCCACAGAGCTCCTCTGAAATCAGTGGTCTCTGCTGCAGCCCATCTGCACTCATCAGCAGGGGTACCACGGAGGATGCTCATGTATACCTGGTCCAGCAGAAGAGGGATCCCACATGCATTTAATTCCCCCTCTTTTTTCCCCCCAGAATTTGGGTCCACTTAAAAAAAAAAAAAAAAAAACCAACAAACAAACACCCCAAAAAACAACCAAATGACAAATTCAGCTAGTACTAGTCTGAAAAATAACCAGTGCTGAAGTTCAAGAGAATTCTTTTGAACAGTAGCAACTTTTTGAATTTTCTAGCAGAAATTCTCTACAAATTCTGTGGAAAAAAAGGAAAATCCGTGCAGTTTAGAAATTAAAAATTTTGGTACTAAGAAATCTCCAACCTTTTGTTGAGTACTTCTTGTCTAATCTTCATAAAATCCTCCCTAATACCTTTCAGTGTAAATCTCTGTTTCGTGCAACATCTCATTAGCAAGACAATGAAGATAACATAAGAAAAGTCTACTGAGCAGCATTAGGGGATTAAGGAAGGATTAAACAGTCATGACACAACGAAAATGTCGAAGCTGTGTATTCACCACAGCAGTCTAGTTTCTAATACTCTCTCTGGGTCCGTTACTGGGTTGTCCCACAGGACTGTGCCTGGTGTGACAAGTGGTGGCAGGACCCAGCCATCATCTCATGACTGGGGATGGTTTTCCAACATAAGAAGAGGGACACGGACGCTGTTCTTGACATACATGAAAAGCTGAGTGCATATGCACCAGAAAACGGTTAGTAAAAATGAAACAGGCTCGTCCTAGGGAGAAGAGCTTTGCATTTCTTTAGGGTGATGATACCCTCTCAGTAACACGGTTTGATGATTACCTGAAGGGTCTCTTTCCCAGAGAGGAACTGGCAGCTCCATGCACAACGAACTTCTTTCAGGGATATTTCAACAGCTCACCCTCCCCACACATGTCCCCATCACAGGCCGGGGAAGCAGACACACCACCACAGTGGCAGGTCCTGGGGACAGCCCCATGCAAACCTGCTTTATCTGATGGAAATGGGAGTTATTTTTACGAGTAGTCTCCTCAGGTCCTCACTCCACTTGCAGAATTGACTGGTGGTTCAAAACAAGGTGGTTCAAAGTGAAATTGCTCCAATCAAGGGTACCCCTGAGATCTCTGCCGCCTTCCAGTTCCCAGGGAAGAGCCATACCCCTGCTTTCACCGGCTCCCCAAGCAAGGCTTTGCAGGAGCAGAGATCTGGACCAGCAGGGGCCAGCAGCCATCCACAGACTTGATCTGCTCTTTACTTGAAAGACCAGTGCGCTCTACCCCTAAAAATCAGACCTTAATTTGAAATAAATTCTTACTCAATACTTAAAATCAAGCCTATTTACTGCAACAGAGCACAGTATTGATCTGGCGCTGGTTTAACTTGTCAGAGGCAAATCAGAATCCGCAGCAGGATTCTATTAAGTAATTGGAGAGCCCATCTCCTCGTTAGGGAACACACTGTGCTATCAGCACTCAGTCCCCAAAACAATTAATCTGGCACCCAAGCATTCCCTTACATCCCCTGCTAGTTAGCGGCATCTTGAAGCCCAAGATAACCCTCTGCTTACAATAACTGTGTGTCAGCATGGCTCATTAATGGATAGGAACTGGTGGGTCTGGTCAGAGCAGGTCAAGCACGCAGTCCTTGAGAGACTCAGCAGAGAGGAACACAGCTTTCCACAGCCTGTGGGACACAGTAACCCACACAGAGGCTTATTTCTAACACCTCAACATTCATGTTAAATACCTTTCAGCACCTGGGAATCCATATCAATGAAAAGATGGGGGTTTTTTAGACCTTTTTTCCCTCCCTGATGACCCTCTTGCAAACGTTTTGCCCCGGCTATGCAACAAATCACAGCATAACAGCTGATTTCCAGTATTTCTGAATAGGCACCGCATCCTGCCCACTACACCAGCGTACAAAAAGTCTCCTCCCAGTAAGTGCTGTCAGGGAATAGAGGAACCATGATTAATCCTGGCTCTTAAACTTACACCGCAAGGTTCCCAGTGCCATACATACAGCAAGCACCAGCCACCTGCTGGCCTTAACACACAGCTGGTGTGTTCAGCCTCTCCGACAGTGGGTGTATTTGCTGGCGCTCACAGACACAGTGGGCTCACCTCCCTGGCACATCCCACCAGCTCTCCGGGGCTCAGCCTCCACCATAGACAGCAGCTTGGATCTCAGCAAACTGGCACTATAAAACAAGGCTGGCCCAGCACACCTGTGACTAAACGAATAACTTTGGGGGATTAAAAATGCAATAGTCCAAAACCAGGCAGCAGTGCATCGGTTGTGAAATGTGACCTTGAAAAGAAACCATCCTCCTCGGCAGGAGATTAAAAAGGCCACAAAATTGGGGTACACCATAGGGTCCTTTGTGGCAAGCTTCCCAAGCCTCAGGCTAGGGATGAACAGATCCAGACCAGGGCAAGGAAAGAACAAAAAAAACCCACTGCTAGGTGATGCACTTCCCTCGGGTGTGCTGGGTATTGGGGAAGGAGTCACCCCTGAGGTACAGCAGTACCTACGCTGCTGGCTTCTCCAGGGGGGTCCTTTTGCAGCTGGATCTTGGAATCTGGCAGAAGGGGTCCTTTGGGAGCAGCGCTCCAGGGATAACGGGAATGCAGCGTAATGGTGCAGAGGGCAGAGCACACAGACTCCTCTGCTTCTTACAGATGCATCTTGGCAGAAAAAAACCTTTGCATTAGTTTTTCATGTACATAAAATGCCTGTAGGCCTCACTCTGCAAGAGGTTAGTACAAATGCAGTTTCCTGGGGGAGCTCAGTCAGACTAAGAACCTTTTTTCCTCTCTCCACCAAAACTTCAAGAGTCTGAAGAAGAGGGAAAAAAAAAAGGAAAAACAAATTTTCCAAGTGTTATGCCCATCCAAGCCCCTCCAGCTTGCAGGCTCGCAGTGTTTCAGATCTGCATTTACTGTGCACACAACTGCTCTAATGATGCAAAGTATCTAGTGAACTTACCTTGGGGAACCACACGTCCCACCGTATTGCCCGAGCTCCGTTACAAGTGGAGCTAGCCCGACCTCTCTCGCACCATGCTCTCATTTGAACAGCAGCTTTTCTCTCAGGGATTGTCCCACAACCGATATTTTGAACCAGTTTTACTCTGCAATACGCCATCCAGGGTGGCTTTCCCTGCTCTGTGGAACCCTATTTCAGGAGAGCTTCTCCAGCTGTTTTCTCCTGGGGGTTGTAATGGAAGAAAAACTCAGCATTAACCTAACTAATTACTTCAAAAGGAGGTTGCAGAGGGTTTCATTCCACTTGTTCTTTTATCTCTCCTTTCTCTTTCAGATATATTCCCCTGCCCCCTGCTCTTTCCATTGCGGGATTCTGGGTGTTTAATACGATTCTCTCCTGAATGCTGAAAGCAGTAAGAAAAAGTGTAAAAGAAGAGAGACACAGGACAGCCCACCCAAGACAGGGATTTTACGCACACTAAGTTGGTCTTTAAAGCCAAGTAGAGCAGTGCTCTAGCTAATGAAGTCTTGGCCTCATTTTCTTTGGCCTGTGAGCGTGTCTGTGCCACTGTGTGTCTATATATAGAGGATATGTGTATAGCCATATATAGATACACACACACGTACATACACATGTAGGCTCCATGCTCTGTCACTGCAGCACTGTGAGACCAGCTGGCATGCAAGGACACCAGCCAGCAGCCCAGGCCAGCCGTCTCCTGCCATTGCTGGAGCGACGCAGCATCTCTCCCACGAGCGGATGGGGCAGAGGGATGTGCTGGCTCGCACAACCGCTCTGCCTGTCATACAGCAAGGAACAGGCACAGGGTTCAAGCCCAGCCCTCAGCCCTGGGGCTTGGCTTATTATGCTGCAGATGACACCCAAGTGTTGCTGGCATAAGCCTGGTCAGTTGAGATTTCCCTGCCTGGCTCAAGTATCCCCAGAGCTGTGGAGTGGTGCTGAGCCAGGCTCCGACACGAACAAAAAGAAAGTTAGTTTTAACCAGGTCCTCAAATGACCTCATGATGGTTTTGTTGGGGTAGGTGATGAGCTGAAAAACAAGATAGGAACAAATGGCTAAGCATACACGGGCCAGGGACAAGGCTAGACCAGCCCTTTGGCATCACGGCCTAAGTTTGTAAACTGATCTTGAAACTTAGTCCTCACTCCTTTCAGAGGAGCACAAGCTACTGAGGTCCAGGCTCAGGAGGTCCCGGTCCCCACCAGACCAGGTACCACCATGAAGGATCCCAGAAGGATGCAGCAGGAGGGGGCTGGCAATGGAGGAAGCGGTGCAGCATGGAGGCAGCTCTGGGGTGAGGGACGGGAGGCAGCTCTGGGAAGGCGCTGGGCACAGGGAGGATTGAGAAGACAGCTACGGAGATCAAGGCAAAGGGCAGGATGGAGGGCAGCAGCCCAGGAGGAGAAGCAAGCAGGCAGTGAGGAGGGAGGACAGCTGACTGTGAGCAAGCTTGAAGCCACACTGGTGCCGTGGCTTCACACAGCACTGATAGGAGCCCAGCTCTCCAAGATAAAACTTTAGGAAGTCACGTAAGTCAAATTCAGCTTTAACCTCCTCTTCCTGTAATCCCTGCTTGTTTAAAATAGCTATTTAAACACTCTTCCCTAAGAGGGAAAAGCTGTGTTGGGAGAGGGCATGGAAAATGTAGACTGAAGCAACTGCTCTTCCACCAGCAAAGCTCTGAGCGGTGGTGCAGGATGCCAAGTACTCATCTTGGTGTACGAGCACACAGGAGACTTTGGAGGGAGAAGTTGGAGGCTCTGCATGCAAACATCCTTCTACTTGATACTCTATGTTTTGGTTCTGTAGAGCAGAGCCCTGGGTTACATAGCTGTAGAAATGAGAAATCCAGCAACCACATCCTCTGCAGCTTTTATCATCTTCTACCTGTGCCTTCCTAACCAGAGGCTCAATTTAATTACAAAAGCTGTGCTAAGCAGAGCTGCCAAAAACACAGTCAAAAGCCCGAAACTATTCTGGTGGCAGGTGAAGCAACTCTCTCTTCTTTGCAGTGTGAACAAGCATCTATCAAACTAGCCCCTCTTCTGTCATTCCTTCCCTTTGTTGCTCCAGCTGCAGCTTACTCCACTTGCAGGCAACCAATGCTGTTGGGCTTTTTTCTAAAGCACAAAGCAAATTAAAAAACGAAAGTGATATCTGCACTCCAGTGAGATTTGGCCATTTCTCCCAATTGCAGAGCCCCTGTTTTCCCAACTTTCCCGGAGCAGGGAGACTCTTCAGAGCCACAAGGTCCAGCCACAGCACTGGGAGCCTCCAGCAGAACAAATGCATCATCTCCCTTGACAATGCTCTCTTGCATGAGCTTCTGTGTAAAGTAGCCATGGGGTCCACTTTCTTTACAATCTTCCTACAGAGTTTATAGATCTTCATAAACTAGAAAAGATTAATCATTTCTCTGCCCATTTTTCAATGCCTGCCTGGGTCAGCAGGCCTTGTATGCGTGCAGGCTAGGGCAGGCTGCAGGGCTGCTAAGCAATACATGCTTTGGTTCTCAACGGCGTGTGCTGAGTGCATAGCAAAGCTCAGAAGAGGCTGAAAAGCACCAGGCAGGGTCCCCACCTCTGTCCTAACTTTAACACGTGGCAGCTGCTCCGGCCCTAGGGGCAGCCCCAGGAGCCAGAGCGTGGCACAGGCACATGCTGGCTCCCTGTGCCCCCATCCAGGGCAACAGCAGCGGTTTAGTCAGTGAATGCCTCCACCCTGGGAAAGAAAGATATATAGCTGCTATTTTCCCCAGCAGTAACAGCTGTATTTTGGTTGTTTTATGGCGGGGTCCCAGCTCCTTGGTTCAGGAGGCAATCCGTATCATAATGTGCACCTCAAAAGTATTTTCCTTTGCATTAGTGGAATACTGGCTGGAAACTATCTCAAATAGCTAAATCACTGGGGTAATGTCAGTGTCACACTCAAACTAGAACACAAACTGCGTTATTCAGCAAGCAGCACCCCAGCAGAGTGCATTTTCACAAGCACAACCTGCCGTCTCTGTTCTTATTTTCATCAGTTCTTTCAGTGTCAAAAATCAAAGATCAGGAAATCTATCTCTGGGCATTTCTAGTTGTGCTCATTAGTGTGGTAACTCAGTGCTATACACTCAGCTGGGTAACCTAATTTGATCTGAAGACTAACCCGAGAACTGCCATGATATAATCACAGTTGTATTTTTCCACATGCCTAAATTCCAGATTTTATTTTCTTATAAAAAAATTCTCACTTATTCTCCTATTGTACTCCCACGGACAGCAACACTTCCAGTGACTCTACGAGAGCTGGCACCACATTAGGATAATTACAAAGGGACAAAGTTCTGCGGTTAACCTTCAGCCATAACTTTTTTTCCTGCAGCGGATCTGCAGAAAAACCCCTTTCAGCAACGTTCTGATCAGGGTAACGGTTCCAGCTTTTGACAAATGCCTACAACCACATTTCAGCCAAAGTAAAATGACAGATGTGAATTCAAGGACTTGCAATGTTTCACCACAGGGATTTAAGCGAGTCTATGGTCACTCATTCAGAATCTCGTATTATTCTTTATATACAGAAGGGGCCTCCCTCCCCAAATCCCCACTTCGCTCTGCGGCTAGGTAAGGGACTCACCTGGGGCAAGCTTCCAACCCTTCCATGACTTGGTCTCCCCACCGATAACAGTGGTGGAGATCAGGCTCTTCCATCCATGCTCAGGACTCAAATATAAAAGTGACCTGATTTCCAGGAGTCCTGAGCATCACAAATTCCCATTGAAATCAAGGATAACAACAAGATTCAGCACCTCAGAAAACGAGGACATGTACACTCTGAGGTGGCTAGGCACAGATTTAGAAGCGCGTTTGAAAATCTGGCCTGCTAATTTTACTTTCCAACAAACTGCTTCTTATTTATAGCTCAGACTGTATCAAGTATAGCACGTAGTATCCACCCAGGAACTGGGGTGAAAGGCAAAAACGAGGACAAAAATGCAAGAGGTGTTTAAGAAGCTTTAAAGGAGAGAGGGGGAGGGAAAGCAGCAATCTTCTTTGAGTAAAAATACACTGGATGCTTGAGAAGAGGCACAGCCCAACACACAGGGCAGGGAACGGAACAACGGTCAAGGGATGCTGACAGTGCTCAGAGCTACAGACCACCTGATAACTTGAGCAATGCCGTTATCCAGAAGGTGAGGTTGAGCCAAGGAACGTGAAAATTGGGTATCTGCAGTCCTCCCTTGTCCATCCATAATCAGATACCAAAAAGCCTATGAAGTCCAACAGAAACAAGCAACTTCTATTTTTTTCCAAAATCAGGCCTTAAAAAGGACAGAGAATTAAATACAGATAAGTAGATATCTTCAAAATGCCCTAAGTCTCGCATTGGAGTGGTCAGCTTGGAGGAAGCCATTAAGACATTGACTCTTACATCTTGGGAAGTGCTCTAACTGCTACGGTACAATGCACACATGTACGCTGCTTCTCCACCCTGGCATGATTTTGAAGCAAAGTGTTGTGCTGTGTGTAACGCATGCTGAGATGAGCAGGCATGTCCCTGCCTGCTCTGAAGATGCCGGCTGGCCTTACCTGAGAGGCTGCAGAGTATCAAGCAGTGGTGATAGCCCTGGACTTGCCCAGCAGCTGATCTGAAGCCTCTAGGAAGCTCTGCTGATGAAACTGGTGCTTACAGAACTAGGCAAGAGTTTGGAGGAATCCCTGCCCAGGTCTCACATCCTAAATTCCCCCTAAGTCACATTTCCAGGTCGAGGCCTGAGCAACATACCTCACACAGCCCACAATGTAGCCCACACAGATGAGCAGAGAGACAAACTTCGGTCTCCTGTGTCCAAGACTAGCATTTGCCCCAGGGCTATCCTTTCCCTTGTAAGGCAAAGGTAGGAAAAACACTTCACATAAAGCAAATTTTAAAGGATTGACCATTTATCACATGGAATTACAACCAAGTGTAATTTAAAATAACCAGGTATGAATAAGCAATGAAGGTTAACGTCTGGATAGCAACTGTAATTCCCCATATCTAACTCACACGTACACAATGGTACCAGATTCAGAAACAACCATCTCTTATTTTTCAATCTATATTCCCCAGGGAAGAAGTCCTCCCTTCCAGCTTCCTCTCCAGGTCATTTAGGGTTAATTGTAGCAAAGTAACCCTAGAAGTACAAGCGCAACAGATGCCTGGTCTGTCTTTCCAGAGGCTGCTGTACTCTGAGATTTCTTCTCCTGCCCATTCACCTGTGTCTTTTATGCCTGGGTGAACCCTCCTGTACCTCAGGAGAGTCCATAGCTCCCTCTTGTGTCACTAAAGCATTGCTGGTACTTGCACCTATGAACTCTCCGGCCACCCTTTGCATCTGGACACCTCACCTCCAAGCACAAACTCACCCCACTTGCACCATAAACTCACTGGAAACCTGCAGCATCTCTGGGTCAAGCTGCAGTCTCCTATTTTTCATGCCTCCTGCTTGCACACGACACTTCCCAGGCTGCAAGGTCATAGATCAATATCTCAAGGCAGCGACAAACGGAGCTGGGTGAGAGGATGAAGTCAGCTTCCCATAGCGTGCTCTGGGGCAGACACCGTATCTGGATATATTTGCAGGAAGACAAGAAAAGTCTGCAGTGACATACTGCTGTAATTCTGCACCTGATGAAGTGGTTGGGTTTGAGGTTTCAAAGTACATTTGAAGCCAATGTGGAAGAATAGTGTTTCTTAGATTTTATGAGCCTAAATTATTCATTATTCCAAAGAAAAGAACAATTTAAAAAAATAATTTTGAGAGTTAGGAACAAATTTAGAGAGAAAGAAATCAAATACAGAAATATGCCCCCAAACACACTTATTTGAAGGGAAATGTGTTAAGCATCCTGCTTTTTGCAGTAGAGAGCTGTCAGATTGCCTGACCACAGCTACATTAAGACAGTATATTTTCACTGGCACTCTCCCGATGAGGCTTTTCACACACTGTCCCTTTCTAATATTCCTCTTCAGATTCAGAGGAAGTCAAGGACCAGCTGAATCGGAGCCAAGATGCATTTCTATCCATTTTTGCCTATTTCCTCTCCATTTATATCACCAATTAAGTGTTACTATTATGTATTAAATGGAATTAGCTTGTTGTTGAAAGGCGGCGACAGAAGGAAAAGAGATTTATACGCTGTGCTGTTCTCCGCTAAGCAGCTTGACTCTGATGGAGTTACCAGATATTAATCACCATCAAATGAACCTAACTGAATCACGTGGCCACGCAGGTAATGAACCCTGCAGGAAGAACTACTTCCCAAGGTGACCCCATCACAGAACAAGTAGGGATCACCACGCCAAATACATTTGAAAGAATCAGTGGCTGGCAAGCCAACAACGGGTTTCTGCCTTTGATCTCTGCTACCTCGGGAGCCAGTCACTGCTAGGCTGTGCCCTCAAAGCCACTGAAGACACAGAGATTCAGGACAGGAACAGCCACGTTGCTGCTCCCCTCAATGCTCTGCAAACAGTTGTCCTCACCGCAGGAGGTGCTCTGCAGCATGTCACGGAGGCAGCAACAAGTGGAAGTATGAACAGCCTCCTTGCACTATCACCAGATCAACCCGGGACACCAGGTCTGCAGCGGGGACACCATGCCTCCACGTGGATCAACGTTCTGGGGGAGAGACCCTCTGGTGGGTCCCCACAACGCTGCTAACAGAAAGCACGTCTGGGATGACAGCACAGGGCATGCAGTAGGAGCACAGGTGTAGACAACTTCATTCGCTGATCTCCCTTCGAGCTTATCTCCTCGTTGCCTTCAGCCTGGCTGTGGTCTCCTTTCTGTTTCTGCTTTATTGCTTGCCTCCTGCCATCTATTCCTCCCCCTCCCACCAACCCCTGAGACATCTCCCAACCCAGGTGCTGGCTGGCCCAGACTAGCCCCTCATTCAGGCACAAGTCCTGAATGGCAACCTACCAGTTGGCTCCAGACACCTCAGGCCAACTGGGGACAGAAGCTCCCAAACCAAACCCTGCGCAGACCTCCTCCAAGGCAGACTCTAGCTGGGGCTCAGCACCCTAGCAACTATAGGGGAGCCAGTGGACGTACACACAAGGCACAGGCACCTACACCATCTAAGCACCAGTGCTAAGACGGGGAACTCCTGAGAGGAAGTTTGAGTCCATGGGAAAAGATAACCCTTGGGTGCATCTCCTGCCTTCACACAGACAAGCCTCTCCTTCATTCTTCCCCTTGTGCGGAGACAAGCCTGTCTCTAGCTGAAAAAAATTACTTCACTCATGAGGCTAGACTTTCAACTGGTATTAAGTGACTTTATTTTGCTCCATCCTCTAGAAGCTCTTCTCAAACAGGGATTATTCTTGCCAACTCTTTATTACTGTAAGCTGTTTGTTATAGTTCTGGAGCATTTGGAAATTTCATCCTATTTCCAGGGGTTTAATCACCTTCCAAAACTGCTCCCTTTCAAGCCAATATTTCTCACACTGGCATTCAGCCTGGAGGTGAATTTCTTTAGAGAGTTTAAGTATAACCTGTTCAGCATTTTCTTTATGATAATCAGCATACATAGCGGTACAATCTTCTGATGACATATTTAATGTGAAACTGTGCTCTTCGTTTTGCTTTAAAAGGAAATCTATCACAGAAGACAGAAACAGTTTTTGGTGAAAGCAAAATCAAGACTTTGAATTGTACAACATCAAGAGACAGAGATGTAAAGCTGCAGCACCAGATCCGCCTCTCTCCCTTCAAGTATACGTATTTCATCCCTATGCAGTAAAACAACAGAAACAAAGTGATGCATGCTCAGAAAAATACTACAGAATGGGAAAACACGGTTACTCCTCCAGGAAAGCTAGATACGACTTCTAGCTTTTATAAGAAATTTTACCTTTAAACTGTAATTTTACCTTTAAAGTGGAACTTTCTGGGTACACATGCAGCATTTTGGGTCACTGCCTTTAGAACGTATAATCATGAAAGGAGGTGAGCGTAACAAGGGAGACTCAGCTACAACTTGCTCTGGGAATCTTAACTGAATTCCCCAATTTTGCTGCAATTAAAATCTTACATTGACTTAGAGGGAGGCCGGGTTTTTTCTCAGTCATTTCAATAGAAGATTCTGACTTTACCAGAATCTCAGGAGGTTAGGTAATTATTTACCTTTCCTTTTCCCTTTAGGAAATTTTAAAGGGTGATTTTTATTTTACTGTCTTTGCATAGCGCTTAGTCTTAGCCAGAGAACTGCTGTAAACTGATAGCTAGTGTTAATTATTCACACACCATGTTAACATTCCCTTGAGTATTTAGCAGACATTGAAAATTAAAGTATAAGTTTAGTTACTTCTAGATTTAGGACTTTTTCCTGGTCACTTACCAACTGAAAATACCGCGTGGAAATCGCCTGGCTCTGAGGCTGTACACAGACACAGACAGTGTGATCCAGACCATGCAAGCAACACTGGATTTGCACCGAAAGGGTAGAGCATCAACACTACAACTCACCTAGACCAGCTTCGCTGAAGGCTGAGAGGCAGCCTTGGGAAATATTTAGTGTGATGGTTTGAGCAAATCTGTACGGCAGTTAAATTTGGACCACTCAGTTTGGATGTTTGGCCAAAACTCCAAAGTAAATGAGTATAATCTCCCTAATATGAGATTTTCCAATAGTGATAATATTAGTTTGACAGACATCACTACTCATGCTTCAGGGTCACACTCAGCTCTTACAAATTACCATAAAAGTGACGTGAAACACATTTTACCTCACCTATGCTTTCTGCCAGCTCTCTAAGACACATCTAGTGGTGGCCACCACTGCTGAGAGGGTATGGAGCTTAATGGCTTGGCAGCTGAACCACTCTCGCAATTCTTCTCTCCTATAAACCTACTGCAACCCAGAACCAGATCAAGCCTGTAAGGAGCCTTAAGGGCAATGTCTGCAGTATAAATTTCATGCAATTGACAAAAAAAAAAAGTTATTCTTCAAAGCTACAGCTTTGAATCTCATGAAACAGAGCTAACAAGACACCTCCAGAGGTCACTCGATCCATTTCTCTAGCACAGTGAAGGATCCACTCAGCCTTGCAGGAAGATGTTACCTGCCTGACCTGCTATTTAAACCCTCCTGTAACGACTCCGTAATATGCTCGAGAGATTCACTGCCCTGAACAGATAACCTAACTCTGCCTGACTGCAGTTGAAGCCTACTACTTCTTATCCTGTCCCAGTGGCCACCACAACTAATGCAAGTTGGCCACCTCAGTCTGGCAGAGTCTGCAAGCTTTTCAAGCTTTACTGTCTGCTCCAATATCTTTCCGTGCTCTGAGCTAGTGACCGTGCATCAGATTAGAGCTATGGTAATTCTCTCACGCATGGCCACGGGCAGGCTATAGCTGTTCCCCTGACAGCAGCAAGGGAGAGATTTTCAGCTGCACTGCCAGTAGTGTGTGCAATGGTCACACCACAGGTTTTGAGGGCAAAATCCGGGAAGGACACTGCTGCCCTTACATAATACACTACTGAAGACTGACAAACATAGCTCAGCCCATCCTAAAAGGTATTTCCCTGTAAATTAATTGATAAGAGAGGTACACATACTGAGCAAGATTTACACAACTCAAAGGTGGATTTTCCTGCACAGAAGAGAGCCCTAGAGGCACTGCTTTGTCTGCTCTGGTTAGAAATAGGGAGAATCATTACTATTCGAGGGAAGAAGGGTTACGAGGTTTCCCAGCAATTCTCTTTGCCATCTGGCTATGCCCATCCAAACGCCTCTGGGCAGTCCCACTGAGGCCACCTGTGGAAAGCGCAGTAAAGCTGTGTCGCTCCCTCCCTCCCTCCCACCAGCACTGCCTGGCACAGGGCAGCTCACACCATCCCGCTGAGCACCCTCTCTTCGCTGGCCACGGACGGAGATGGGTTCCTCTAGACAACCCCTTCGGGATCAGGTCTGGAAGGAAATTCTGTCCTTTCTTGTTTTTGTGCATCTGATTAAAAGCATAAAGACTCCCCTTTTCATGAACAGACAACAGCCAGCTCCCAGAGACATCGTATTTCCTTGCCAGCACGATTCTCACAAAGCCATTAGACTATCCTAATACTTACCAACATCCCCCCTCCCCAAGCCCATGCTAATATATGTGTGTTTAGCAAATAAATCCTACGAGGCAACTCAACTTCCCATTTGACTTCTTTAAGGAAAACATCAAAGTGCTGTGCTCTGCTTATTACTGCAGGGTAGTGCTTCACTCTGCCTTTCATCGTGAAGGTTCGAGGGGACCTCGCGGTGCTGCTGCACTGACACGGATACCTGATTATGGAAAGACTCATCTGATGGCAGTCAACAGCAGAGAGCTCACCGCACAGCAAGGACTGAGCTGAGCTTAGCTGTTCAAGGCACTGACCGCTCCTCTCTCCATGTAGGAAACCAGATCCCTGGGTAGCAAATGGTTCAAACTACTCGTTGTCTTAAGCACAGACACTCCGATAGTCACATTACCTAAATTAGGTATCTGTTGTAAGCAGCCTACGTGAGACCTCGAGTCCATGTGTGTGAATTGGGACGATTCAGCTGGCAGATGTGCATATGGTATTTATCTGTCTCATATGGGTGTAGGAAAAAATCAGACAACTAATTCCTGAGAATTGCTCTGAGATGCACCGGCAGAGAAAGTCAGAAAAACATTCCACCATCATCACAGCTCAGTCCCTTGGGAAGGAACTGAACGTCGGTAGGTTTAAGGAGATCAAGTTAAACCAATAAAGTTATAAAGCATCATAGACCTGATCTTTGAAAATACAGCTACTGAATGCTGTTAACCACATTCATCAATCAACTAATGTGTGTACAGGCCCACTACTTATTGCTCTAAACGATCTTAAAAGTCAGCACGAACAGTTTCTTGCCAACTCTGCTGGCATTTCAGAAACCAAAGTCTGTACCGTTTTCCTTCCAGTCTTCCAGAGTAAGAAGCACTGGTGCTTGCAAGCCCTCTAAAAGCCATCTCCTTTGGCAGTCCTGACCTTCTCTGCTCCAGGGGCCTGGCTCAAAAGCCTTTCAGCTTCTGGATTCATTTGCTTCATTTATCTCTATGCAAAGCGTGCATCAGAAGTGTATGAAATAGTGCCCGGTTAGGAAAGTGCGATGCTACACATGCTTTTTGAACAGGTGTAACAAATAGCAGCTACCAGAGAATGGAGAACAAGACTCTGGTCCAGGATATTTTTAATCATTTAGGTTTTGTTCCTATGCAAAAAAAAATTTCATAAAACTCTGCCCCACTGAAATCGATGGCAGTTTTAGTATTCACCTTGCTGGGTTTGAACCCAGCATCCAGAACCTCATCCCAAATATCCTTTTTTGTGCCAGCTAATGTACTGAAGCAGGCAGTACTCTGCCAGACAAAACATAACTCGTCTTTAGATTCTGTTTTTCAGGAAACTTTGGGAGCAGGAGGGAAGACAGAAGTGCCTCTCTACAATTTACAGTGACATCCCAGGGCTCTCAAACCCACAACATGAGCGAGGACACCACGAGGGCTTTGTGCCCAAGATGCCTGTTTTGAAGCAACCTCAGAGGGTAACACAGGCAGCACAACCCAGCACCGTGAGCTGACTGAGCAGAGTGACCCTTGGCTTGCATGCCTACAGTACAAGCAGTACCGTTAAGACTTGAACCCACTGTCTCTTTTCTGTTTTTCCTAGAAATCACACCGGCCACCATGCTTTAGGGCAACGTATGTCAAGGCCAAATCTTTGTCAACGGAAAAGAGCCATGAAGCTCCACTTCACTACTGCTTGTATAACAGAAGCCAACCCTGACTGTAGTTGGCATTGCAAGTATACCAAGAAAAGCCGGTTCCTGGCCCGAGGAGGCTGCATGCCGAGAGATAAAAGAGAAATACTTAAGATGGAAGAGAAAGAAGGTATAATTGTTTTCATGCACCCCCAAAGATATCCATGCACTTTATTCTCATCAGCTGAGGTGCCAAGTACGGTTGCAAATCAGAGTCCACACATCCTTTTCAAGGATGAAGAAAGGTCAAACCCAGAACTGAACTGAGACCTCACCTGCTGCCCAGTAACTTCATCGCAAGTCTGTCCTCTTCCTCCTCCTGCTCTAATGCCTCAAAAAGAAAAAAACAAACCACAAAAAAAACCAAGAAACCACACCAAAAAAAACCCCACCCAAGTACGGTTGCAAATCAGAGTCCACACATCCTTTTCAAGGATGAAGAAAGGTCAAACCCAGAACTGAACTGAGACCTCACCTGCTGCCCAGTAACTTCATCGCAAGTCTGTCCTCTTCCTCCTCCTGCTCTAATGCCTCAAAAAGAAAAAAACAAACCACAAAAAAACCCAAGAAACCACACCAAAAAAAACCCCATACTAGTCAGTTAGTCCCAAAAAGATATTTACAGTTTAAAGGTCAGTGTGAAACTTAAAATTGCCAGACAAACAAGACAACTACAGTGACAGCCAAGTGAACCCTGTAAGGGCTTGAAGTAAAACCAACTTGACTCTCAGCACTGCTCTCCGGTGCGCTTCATGGCAGCGAAGAGAGACAAACTGCCTCTCCCTTATTCATACACCCTTTGTTAAAGTAAGAGGGAACACAAGCTCCCTAGAAGACTCCAGAAACTCAAATCACAACAAATACAACAAACCCAAATACAAACAGCTTGTGTTAGGAAAAATAAAATAAAATCCTTTATACTGAAGACATCATTGAAGTAATGCGATTGGACTAATTAGGAGCACATCAGTAGGTGACTTTGCAAGCAAGAGTCTTTTACAAATGTCTCAAAGGACATTTCCCAAGCCAGGCTTTGTTAAGAAGCACAGCTGATTTGGGGTCTACATATTGTGAAAGCTGAAATGGGCCTGATTTTCAGAAGTTAATGGGACTTTACCTCTGAAAAAGGAATACCCTTTAAAATGCAGCACCCAAAATCACTAGGCAATTTAAAAACTATTGCCCACACCTATCTCCTCTGCTCTCTGCAAAGCCATAATGAGCATGTTCCACTCCCGTGACCATGGGGAAACAGGACCCATCTGTGCCCCAGCCCCACATACCAACTGCAGAGAGCTGCTACGGACAGCCACCCATCCCCTCCAGAGACCTACCGCAGCGGGCACTACAGCCAGGGCAGGAAGAAGCAGCACACACCTCTGAGCTGTTCTCTTGTTCCACCCCAGGCCCTAACCTGCCAGATGCTTGCAGCCAGAACTGGATGCATTTTTAAATCAACTTACCCAGTGCTCAACTCACGGATCAGTGCTTCAGCGAGAAAAATCACTGCAATTGGGAAGGTGTATATTCAAACCCTCTTGTTTATTCATTTCAGTGTTTAACGCGGTAACAGCTAGTACCTTCCGCATAGATCCAACGGTCTGAGCAGCCTCCCTGCACATCATCTATACATTGTTTTGACTCTTCATGCCAGGGAGCAGGGACTGTGGATGCTAACCAGAAGGGGGGGCTTCATTTTTTGCTATTTGCAGATATTGCAAGTTGACATGAACAACAGCTGACAGGGAAGTGCACAAGGAATTAAGGCTTCAACTGCTTTGAGAGAAGAGGGGCAGAGAGAGGAGGATCACCAGGTTGGAAGCGTTTGGGAAAGCAATGGAGCCGGATGGCTCAGCTCGGCAGGCCAAGGAGAGGTGATTGGCAGGAGCGGGGCTGGAGGAGTCCCATGATAGCCACGTCCAGCTCCGCTTTGCAGAGTCAGAGCTCATTTCCCAGTCTGCCTCCTCTCTTTTCCCCCTCCCCTTCTCCTTCGTTTGTCAAGGTTTCCTGCCTGGCAGAATTTGATGCCAAGGTTTTCAAAATCTGCGTTGCCTCAAGTTAGACACCTCAAACCACGTTCTGCCAGCAATCCGAGGGCACCTACCAGAGCCCTTCGCAGGAGGAAAATACTAACAGACTCTGACTATTTACCAGTTCAAGAGATTCAAATAAGGTACCCGAGCTCAACAAACATGGAATATTTCAAGTCCTGTTGATATTTCACACACACACACACTTTTACACCTGTGGAAGCACAACCAAGCACATCCTAAGGAGGCTGATGTGTCACAGCATCGGCTGCTGCTCCGCTCCTTGCTGTGTGATCTACATTTACTCTAGCAGGTAAAAGGAGGAAGAATATGTTAGGGTGATTACCCTGGAAACAAGAGCCAGCACGCTCAGGATCTTATACACAGTGGCAATCCAGCTGCAGACCTGTGTTAGCTTCACTTGGGTGTCACTAAGTGGTACATGCTTTGTACATCCAGTGGGTAAAGACCACAGCTTCACTTTGAGAACAGAGATGCCATCTCAAGGAGAACAAGACCCTCTAGCCTGTTAAGGAAGCTGTTGCGTTGGGGTGGGATGGGGTTTTTTCCATTATGACCATGAATCCCATTTGGGTCTGTATCTACCATTACAACTGACCAAACCCACCAGGTCTCTGTACCTTTCACATACAGTACAGTTCAACAGCATCCCAGGACAGAACTTTTGTCCTGCTCTGGATGAACTCAAAATTCCAAAGCAAGGATGGTTTAGACAGACTGTATGACCACATATTAAATTTATCTGTCTGACAAGCCAGTACCGCGCTGTGGTAGCCATGGTCAAAAAAACCTAAACGGAAACACTTTCTCCTTCTGATTCAAACGGTTTTACATCAAGGGAGAAAGAGTATTTTATAGCAAGGTTTCCCCAGGGTGCCTGATGAAAAGCAGGAGTTTCAGGTCACTTCTGCTGACATAGAGGGAAAATATTCAGGAAAATTGACTTTTTTTTAACAGAACTGCTTGCTGTGCAAGTCACCCAGCTTAGGGCTTCTGTTCCCACAAGCAGTAAGAAGAGAGACACAAAGCAGAGCATCTGGTCAGTCCTGAGATACAGTCCCATGAGTTTGCCTTTGGGTTACAGGACTTGCTGTGGAGGTTCAGAGGCACACAGAGGAGATGAGATTTTTAAGCAGAGGTCTGAGAAATGAGCAGAAAGGATATGGCTGCTTAGGGGATGCCTCCCTCGTGCAAAGGTCAGCAGAGGTGAAAGTATGAGGGTATTTTGCGAGAAGTTGTCTTAAATGGGAATGAAGAGCAGCTCTGCAGAGCAAAGACAGCCAGGAGATCGCAGAGAGGACATGGATAGGTCAGCAGAGCCCTTACAAAGGCCGGCACGTAATTTACATCTGAGGCAGTGGAAAAGAAAGGAGCTAAAAAGAACAGAGAGACAGTAGCTGCACCACCAGGGCAGCGAGCCTTACCGCAGCGCTTAGGACGGGTGTAAAGGAGGCAGAGGGGAACAGGCACACAGGGATCTGTCAAGGCTGTCCCTGGATTTAGCTCACATACCTTCCACTGAGCCGGACAAGACAGGAATGGCACAACAGCAGCTGCTGCAGCTGGATTTTCTTACTCATACAGTTTCCCTATATCTCTCTCCACTTGGAGAGCTATAACAGTGCTAGATTTCAGCTCTAGGCACTTCATTCATGACCAAGGTTAACCATGTTCTGTACTGTTATTTTTTTCTTCCCATGTGCTGCTCGCATTGGCAGAACATGACCTTTCTGCACCATAGTACCAGACTCCTTCACGTGTATTCCCCAGTTTCCCGCAGCTTATTTGTTCATGATGGACAAAATACTAACATATCTGGCACCTGGTGACTAGTTTCCAAACATTTTTCTCTGACAAATCTGAAGCTGAACCCAGCTGAAAACAAATTGCAGGTCTGATCTGGTGTGCCTTCTCGTCTATACAGCAGTTAAAGCTTGTTCTGTCTCCAACTGTAACTCTGAAGAGATAAACAGCGACAACTCCTAAACTGCAGTGCAGAGCCCCTGCACAGACTCTGACCCTGGCTCTGGCTGCTTGCTGCATCTCCGCTGTCACGAAACAGCCACAGAGTGGCAGACGAGGTATCCTGAGAGCACACCAAAACACCCTCAGACAGCTGACAGCCTCACAGCAACTGTCTGAAGCACAAATCTCCCTGCCCTCAGTGCAAGGAGCCCGAGCAAGGAGTCAGCAGTGTCCCAGCCTTGCTGGGCTTCCCAGAGCTAGAAAGGATCATTAGCAGCCCTGGGACAACTCTAGATTTTGCAAAAAGTACCTGCTTGACTGGCCAGCTAACCTTATACAATCCCTCCCTATAGATGATAGCATTCGACCATCCCATACTTAACTTTGTAAAGCCTACACAAAACAACTCCACTGTAATTAAATGGCAATGAATTACCACAGGGAGCCCAGCGTTGCAGGCAGCACACCCCAAACTTCCATTTACCTGAGATCCAGCGACTATGTTCTTCAGAGAGCAAAAGACAAGGTGATGCCCAAACAGGGCTCACACGCAGGGGTCAGCAGCTACCCAAAGGCTCATTGCTCCCCACACTACAGGATGATGTTGGGCTGGCCTTGCTGTTGTGGCCCTGGTCTACAGCGTCTTATCTCCCCCTTCATCCCACAGGACCTCCTTCAGCATAGATCCACTACCAGCTGCACAAAGCCACCCCATTTGTATCGTGCTTAAGCCACGTGTGGCTCAAAAGCCACAGGTTGGCCACACTAATTGCAGGATTCAGCCTTACATAAAACCTAGAGCAGAACTGGGCCCCTTTTCGCTATTACACTGAAGGTGTAAGTCCATAACCCAAATGGCTTTCCACCTGGAGTCAGCAGAAACAACCAGCTTCAAATAAAAGCCACATTATCTTCTGGGAAATATCTGTGCCATAATATGCATGAGCCAGAAATAGACACTTCAGTAGAAGAGAAACTGCCTCCAGTACCAGCCAGCCATCGTCAGTCCCCTGCTCTGTCTCTACTGCACTTCTTTGCTTACCCACTAGTTCTTCCCTCCTCGGCCGTCCCACGATAATTGGAACAGGCTGGAACGTGTTTCTTACCCAACAAACTTGATTACTTTATACGCTTTAAATCACTGAACTGTAAGTATTAGGAAAGATGCATGAAGTCTTACCTAGCTCACATTTCAGCGCTTGTCTCTCAATGGGAATTTAATAGATGCCCGAACTTCTCTTTTCAAGTCACGTAAACAGAATGAGAGAATGCAGGCTGCTCGTTTTGACACAACCACCAGAAAAACACTAGCGAAGAGCCAGATTGCAAATGTCAAAACAAGTTTTGATTGGTTTTGAAATAGTTCATTCTAAAGATCCTAGCAGCTTACATACTTATGTAACATAAAAAAAAGAAAGCAACAAAAGCATTCTCCAACTTCCCTTCATTTGGTGGGGTGATGGCAGACATGATGTGCCTACAAAATTTATCCCCCCCTCAGCCCAGCCCGATGAGACGGCAGCCTGCTTACAAAAGGTACCGTGGTCTGCAGTGGAAGGGAGCTTGTGAGGATTTTGTTTAATATCTGCCTCTGCTACAGTCACCCGCATGATTTTGTCCTAATATATTCACCTTTCTGGAACATCCTTGTCCACTTGAACTGGATACTCTTGGGGCAGGGTCTGCCTCAAATTCAGGCATATGAACAGCACAACATGCTTCGCATTTCAGAGACAGCCTCTCAGGTGCCAGCACAACAGAAAGAAGAGTAAATATTTGCTGTAATTCTTCAGTACTGTGGAATTTAAGACTGTCAGATACTGATGCAAAAGCAGGTCAAAAAAACTGGAAAGCCCACAGGCCGCTCAGCTGACAAGCTCCCAAATTTGATCTCCTGTCCCTGTGGGAAGCCATTGAGTTGGCACTTCCAAAAGGCATTCAAACCTAGAGATGGCCCTGGCAACTGAAAACATCACTGGCAGCAGCAATGGGCCACACAGGGGAGCCCAAAGGCCAGAGCTAGGTTTGGTTCAAGAGTTGCGTAAGAGGTCTGGGGTGCTAAACTGGGAGTTGACCAGTGCTTCCAGTGGGAAGGACCTGGCTCCTTCTGCAGGGTCACACCATGCTGCTGCCACAGAAGTGGTCTGGAAAGTCATGCCTGAAAACCAGCCTGTCCCTGGACAGTCACATGCCAAGGAAGAAGAAACTAACCTGAGCACCAGAGAGAGCAGAGGGACTTCAGGATAACACAAATCCTGGGATTTGAGAAGTGACTCAGTGAGCGCTGATGACAAGGTCACTCAAATACCTGGGACCAAATAGTCTCCAGATGGCCAAGGCCACCCCCTTGCACAGCTCATTTTTTGAGGTCTGGGTCATACCCAAGGTAGGTCGTGAACTTGAGGGCCTTGAAACCAAGGCCAAGAAGATCAAGAAGCTTGTAAGCCCAAGCAGAGCATGGGGAGATTTGAAAAATTGTTGTCTTGTCTACACTGGGTAGAGGGTCCCCAGTTGCATACCACAGCAGAGCCACAAGACAGGAGGAAGGCAGCAGATCACAGATCAAGAAAAGGACTTCACTGGGTAAAATTCCAACACATTCTTCATTGTTTCTGGTGAGCCTAGTAACTCCTCAAATTAGGAACTGGTCTGGGCTCATATGGCTCTGCAGAAATAATAATAATTTTCCAAAATTATTTAAACTGATGGGAAGAGTTATTTATTCTTCTTTTTACACATTTTTACTTAATTTAGTCACTTTTCAGCCAAGCAGTACATTGTCTTTTAAAACAGGACTTCAGAATATATTTATTTCATTGATTAATAATGGAGTAAATTAGTCTTTACTTACTTTTTGCTTAATGACCTAGCAAAGGCCTTGGAATTTGGCTTAATAACAGTGCTGCAAGATACTTCAACTGATGAATTATGGCATAATAATTAACATCCTTGCAGTTGTCAGGCACAACGCCCAGTGATGTACAAAGCCTCTGCATACACAGGCACATACACAGTGATTCCAGCAGCCGACAGTTTGATGTTTTTATTGCTGTGATATCATAGCTGATATTTGACATATCTGTAAAATATCCTGAGACTATTCTTTCTTTCAGTTAAAGAAGGTGTAAACATATTTAAGCTCCAGAACATCAACAATAGATTTAATACGAACTGTTAGGAAACAAGCCCTCACCTAGACATTTTTGTCAAGAACCCATTAAAAATATCAAGTCAAATTTTGCTTCCAGAAGAATCTTCTTAGCATAAATCAGGCAGCTGTTCCCAGCTCTACAACTCTCTAATCATAGTTGATCTCAGCCTGACCTAAGCCAGAGCAATTTATAGTAGTTAAATGGCGGCTCTAATTTATGTGACCTGGCATGGCTCTTTGGAGAGAACCCACAGCTCAGTATACATGTCCACCCCCTGGTCCTATCCAAGCAGCACACTGTGCAGTGTTTCATCTCTTCTAGCTTTTATCCAAACAGCTTATAATAGTGTGGAAAACTCAATTTTTAAAAAGAAAGAATAATTCAGTCTGGAAGGAGGGAAACGATATAGCACACTTGGACGAAGCAACCTGAAAACACAGCCTGGAATCTAGTTCTCTACACATGGCAAGACCAAACTCTGAAAGGAGAAGGCAAGCTACTGACCCCTCTGAGCATTAGTAAATAACAGGGCAGGAGATTCACGTAACTCCCAGTACTCCAGCACTCAGGTACTGCTCTGCAAGAAATATGCTTGGGAGCTGTGGGCAACTGATGATGCCCAGAGCTATAACTGACCTGTCAAAGCAAAGGACTTCCCTGCCCAGCTTCCCCATTCTAGCTGTGACAAGGACTGTAGGAAAGTCCAGTGGGACCAGAGGTCCTCAACTGGCACAGCAAAGACTCACCTGGGTGTTTCTATCCTTTCGCTAAACAGCCCAAGTAAAGCCGAAGATGGCCCAAGTTCCAGTTAAATTGATAAAGACCACAAGACCTATTCAGTCAGTAAGAAAAACTAGCACAGCAACATCAATGCAGCCTAAGTTGTCTGGATAGAGCCATAAATATTAGAGCAGGAACTTCTCCAAAGTGCTTAAGTTTGAAACAGGCACCTTTCACTTAGAAGCCAACATGACAATCAAGTTTGAAAATCTGCCCTTAAACAATAGAATGTGTCTGTCTTCAAAAAAAGAGCAGCTTACAAAAATCATCTCAGCTTATTTAGCTGTAAACCAATTGCGTATGTGCAGTTGACTGGGCTGCTTCATCAGAAGTTGTACACCTCTGAAACCTCAGAAATGCTGCTCTGATGATGAATAAAGGGCCAAGAGACTTTTGGCAGGGGCTGTGAAAGTTGTCTGAGGTCTTCTGATCACACTCATCTATCTTCTCTAGGGAAAAGAACCTGTGAAAGTGTCTGTGAGGTGGGGGAATCTAGAGCAAATGCTATACCAAGGAGACATTGAAATCCATCTGTTTTACCAAAAGCAGCAAAAAATGAGGAAGGCAATAACACATTTCCTAGAAACTGTTCTGGTTATAGGGTTAAGATACCAGTCAAAGCTTCAAGACAAGGCTAGAAGAAGTGAAGGCTTGAGCTGTGACTTGAAAACGTATTTTTCTGACCAGCTAAGTTTAGCAGTTTCAATCACCTGGTTCAAGGAGTTACTCCATTGACATTGGTGTAATTGCCCACCTTGACTCCATAGAGCCATACCCATTCCCATCAGCAGTGGTGCAGCCAGCGATTGCCTGCACCTGCATCCACCTTTGCCTGAAGAAAGGTTTAAATTCAAGAGTGCAATTGCTGTAAAAACAATTAAAATGGAAGCTTTGCAGCAGCTCAAGCTGCTGGGGAAGTTGTCATGACACCCAAGTACAAGTGATCTCTCTGACTGCCAGGCTGTCTAGCCAACATGGAAACAACTGCTGAATCTTCCTTCAGTTACAAGAAGGACCATATTGGCATTAGGAATCACAAACTTTCAAGGGCAGAGCGTAAACTTGCTGCGCAGGCTCCACCATGTACCTGACGCCACTTTGGTTGAGCCCCTACTAAATTTATGCATACTGGGTAGCAAGTGACTCTTTCATGAAAAGGATGAAGTTTGGCAAAATTCAGCCAATTTTGAATGCTCAAGACTGAGCTTAAATAGGCCCTCTGATTTCTTCCAAGAAGGAATTTCTTAAAAAAAAGGAATGAAAAGGATGTTTCAGCAGAGAAGATGATCCAGTTTTGGTAGCACTTGCTTCACTGAGCACACTTAAGCAGAACATTTAATCAATCCATTTAACATAAAGTGACGGTTTGCCTGCATATGCAGAATTGAAAGCACTTTATTTTTAGGCTCGAGTGGTAGAACTTCAACCTGACAATGAAAAACGTCACAGTGATTTAAATGACCGCATCATTTTGGCCAACCCAGCAGTTCACTGACATTCTGTCTGTAAAAACAAAGCAGATGCTCCTAGGCTTTCTTGTAATGATTTTTAAAACCAGAGGTTTTAAATGTACCACATGGCAGACTTCAGGTCCAGGACTGACTTTAAAGAAGAGACAGCTTTACAAACCCCACCTCAATGACTGTGGACGTAGTCAGGAAATGATTGCAAAAGCTAGCACAAAGGACACATAGTACTTGGTCAGGAAGGAAGGAGATACCGGAGGATACAAGGAGGGAAAAGCAGAAATACCACAAAAACTCACTAAAAGGCAGGTGAGAAACAGTAGAAATTGGCATGGAAGAAGAATACAGAATAAAAGAGGGAAACTGGAGAGGAGGAAAAACACTGAGGAGAATTAGCTTGAAGAACAAGAGCTCCAGCAGAGATAGTGCATTTGCGCAGAAGCTTTGCCTGTGAAGATCAGAGGCAGAACATCTCAGAGCCAGCAGGGCAAGAGAGTTTTTTAAGACCGGTTACTGTACCTGTATGTTCTTCAAAGCCACGCAGCATAGCACAGCAAACAGCAGTCCTGTCAAGCCGCAAAACACTGATCTGCCACTGCCCTGTATATGGTGCAATATATCCCTTCCAGGGTGACACTGCAGGCAGTTTTTGTACACCCTAAAGATGTCAGAGCAATCCTTCAGGAAGAGGATTTGCTACAACCATACATTGCACCATACAGATTTCACAATGGCCCTGAAGCCACCATTCCTCCAAAGATGTAAAGAAAGCCAAATTTTTAAGCCTCCCTCCTCCATAAGGGCAGTAAGTTCTGAGAAAGGGTTTGCTGGGTCCTGGTGCACTCCAGGAGGTGCCAGCAATCTTGTGATCCAGCGTCTTTTCAATAAAAATCAAGAAGCTTTTTGTGAGACTCTTGCTCTGTTCTCATCCCTCCTGATCTTGGTCCACAGGGACAAAGCAACATTCAATTGCCAGCACTGCTCCATGTTACAAAACATCACACAACAGCCAGAGATCACCTCCCTTGCTAAGCACAAAACGTTCTTGCACCAGAGCTAGTTCAACCAGATCTCTCCCAGCCTATGACAGGACAGCTTGAGATGTCTCACACCTCTCCAGCTATTTGGCTGGAAGATGTAAGGATGTTGTCTTCTGATGAAAGCCACGTCCTGCCCTGGGGGACAGTCAGCTGAAACATAGCTTCAGCTCTCATGAGAGAAAGCTGTGAAGAAGTGTGGACAAAGGAGTGTGGACAACACCTTGTACTCTGAGGCTACCCTGGTTCAGGTGTCCCCAGCAGGCCTAAGAGAGCTCTCTGTGGATCTGCCAGAAGGGAAGGGCAGGACAGAAAGATGAATGACAGCTAGCAGGGACCCTCTGGCTGCCAGGATACCCGGCCAAGCTGTAAGTCCATAGAGGAAGATCTTTGCATCTTCTAATGAAGTCTCAGAGGAGATTAGCTTTGACTGTCTTTTGGGAAATACATGATATTATTCTGCAGGTAGCAGACTGGCTGAAATGCCGGTTTGAAGGCTTTTGAGAGCTCTAAGACCTCAAGTGGCTTTGGACTAAGGGGCTCAGTGTCTTTGAAGAGAATTATTTTGGCAGGAAGCTTTGTAAGAGACAAATTGAAGACCCGAAGGCATGTCCCAAAGAACTAACCGGTGATCAGAGAACTCACAACTCTATCAGGTACTACAAGAAGTCCATGGGGATTACTGTGACTGTAAAGTTCCCGTAAACCTCCTAGCAACAACTCTGGCTCAGGTGTATGTTGGGTTCAAAGTGGAAATAATCACCAAGCCGCAGACACTCCTCAGAGAGAAAACTGCAAAACACTTTCATGCTGCAGCACAACAAATGACAGGATTCCTTTTTCAAGAAGAAAATGCTACTTTGCTGACAGCAGGCTTATCACGTGCAATTAAGAATAAAAATTACTGTAAGGTGGGCTGCTAACATCATCACTCAAATCCTTCCTCAGAGATATGCTGTAGTATAATAGAATTTCTCAGACCCAAGATAGGAAGAGCAGGCAGTGTCCTTTGCATGAAGATTAGCTAAAATAATGGCTTCATCCTTCTTTTGGACTGTTTAAATCTGTGCTTCTCTTCAAGAATCCAGAAGGCAAAGTTAAATGCAGATAAGGTCACTGTCAGCATAGGCAGGACCAGTGGAAAAAAAGCCACAAAGCCTTGAAAGTGTCTCTATTGATTATAAATCACTGAAAAGTGTTCAGCCAGTTAAGGTGGTGCAGATTATAGCTGGCGCAGAGAAACAGCAGAGACCTTTCCTGGCCTGCCAGCAGAGTTGTTTGAGTTTATATTGAAAAGTTACAGAAAGGGACAAACCGGGGCCTCTGGGCCATGACCAGCCAAAGTCACAAAGAGGTTTAGCAGCCCCTCTGATTTCCCACCTTAACCAGATAGTAGCAAGCTCGTGTAGCAGTTCCAGTCATTGAAGGATGAGACACCATCATCAAACCAAAATGGAGAAAGATCCTAGTCCACCAGGAACAAAAGGAAATAGACTTAGTTGAACTTGGTCATAAACAGAGACTACCAGCCCACAATCACTCCCCATCTAAATGAGTGTGGCACGTAAAAAGGAGACATGTTGCCTAAACTTAAAGCTTAGAGTATTCCCAAGGTCACATGAGGAGCTTGTGGAACAGCAGAGAACTAAAACCAAACCTCAGACCCATTTCCAGTCTTACCCCCAAATCATCCTTTGTCTCCTCTGCAAAGGTTCGGCTAAGCGGACCCAAGATCATTCACAAGCTCTAAATAGAGTGTAGAGAATGGAAAACAACTTTCAGTGCTGACAATATTGTCCCTATTTAGCTAACAAGTATTGATTTTTTCCTCAGCCACTCGAATGCAGATGAAAGCAGCACAGATTTGGTTCTTTTGTTTAATTCCCTGAATCCAATCAGTGTTACTGATGCTATCACGAGACTCTGAGGACTGATTACCCATGTGCTATTTAAAGGTGCTTACATCTCATTTTATTTGGGACCAGTGGGAATTGTAGGTTATGCAGGAAGTTTTAACTTTTTTTTTTTTACTTTTTTTTTTTTGTTGACAAAGCTCTCCCATATGAAGGGACAGATCTCTGAAAAAACAAGCTGTTCTCAGAGCAAGAGAACAGATGATGCCTTGTTCTCCTACAGATTTATCCCTTTTCTACGCAAGTGCAGAAACCCTGCTTCCACTTTTGCCACAGTTCCATATCTCCATGAAATTTTGGAAAAACTATTATTTTCCATGAATCACCTTATAAAGCTCTCTCCCTGTCATTTCAAGCTGACAGAGCTCAAGTGGTCATACACAAGCTACAGCTGAAGTTTTCCACCTGTGACTAAGAAAAACAGAAAGCAGTGGGGGAACGATTAGTCCATATGTCATTTACTCCTTCTCTGTAAGTAGATCTTCAAATGCAATGAGCACTCAAGCATTTGCCTGCAGTCTCACCAGTTGTCCACAGCTGTTATGAAGATGAGCCATCTTGACTGAGATGACAAATAAAGATGGTAAGCAAAAAGCCCCAGAGTTTGCAGGCAGGAGGATCACAAGGCATCACTCCAAACCTCACAGCTGTATAGCTGAAGGCAGGAGCAAACTTTGGAGATTATTACGATCTTTACAATTCCTTGCCTTTAAAGCCATCCCATTGGAAAATCTGTTCTGCCTGCTCACACAAAACAGAACTTCATTCGGGGCTTTCTGCTTTAGTTCAGCTTCATTTTTCTATTGCCAAATTTAAGACATCTAGTCTTGATGTCAGGATTGCAAGTGATAGAGGATTACAAACCGGGCAGGTATGTCTGTATGCCTGCAACATACACATCCACCTGGTATCTCCCATATCCTATACAGGCTCATGTACCAGCCGCATTCACTGTCTCTCTACAAAAATCTTCCCCAAAATCAGGCACAGCAGTATATGTATCTCTTGAAATGACTGCTAGTCTGTTTCTCACTTCCAGTCAAGGGTACAATCACAGACAGGTTCATCTGTAAGTAAATACATTAAGCCCCCAGAGACAGCTATCACTGCTGCTGCAGGAGCACCCCTGCATTTCTACAACATTGTTAAGAAACACGAATATGAAACAGAGCAGCAGCGGAGAGCCATCTAAATTCTATGCCTGTCACCACACTTCTTTCCCACAGCTGTAACTGTATTATCAAACATACTCTCAGACACAATCTGGGACATGTGCCTGACACACATGGTATCAGGCTATAAATAGTCAGATATAGACAATCATACTAGATATACTGAATATTATTTGATTAAGCTGGGTGAACAGGCTGTGATCAGTAGAGACACCTTGTAGAAGCTGGCTCAGATCAGCACAACCATCTCCAGGGAGCAGAGAGATGCTGAAAGACTGCAGTTATACCCTGTGCCTTTGTAGTCTTATGTTTTCTTAGCCCACGTGACCAAGGTATTTCTAGTAAGTGGAAAATTTCTGTAAGCAATAATTGAAGAATGTAGAGGCTACTGAAAGTCCAGTAAAGCCTATATGAATTTTCAGCAGTGTTTTTTACTGGTCCCTGCTGGTTTTATTTGGGGATTCAAAAGTAAGCAGACACTCACTGCTTCAGTCAAAAAGCACTTGGCTGGCAAGCACCAGTGGGCACTGTTTGAGCATTTGCAGCTGGACTTCCTAGAAGGAAGGCAGGCAGGCAGCAATAGAAGGTCAAACTACTCTAAATACACATTATTTTCACCTTATCCAATATCTCTGTACAACCCACGGACACTGCAAATATTTAGCATCAGGGGAGCTGCATTACTCTTTTAGAGCTGCCACATCTCATACACTGGGCATGAAATTGGTGCACGTTCCCAAGAAGGCAATGGGTCCTGCATTGCTGAAGTGACATGCAAGGCGTTTCAGGCCACATGAGTCCCAGCCTCACCAGGGCAGTGGAGAACAGGACAGCAAACACTGAACTACATGTTTAAATGCAGACAAATCTGAGCACATGCACTGCACCCACTCCCGTATATCACACCTGTGTGCTCATCTTCTAAGAAACACTGAAAGACAGCAGGCTGGATTCTCCAGTGCTTTGTATTAGGCATTCTCACCCACAGCCTTACAGACCAGCGTTGCACTTTTCTGCAGATTAGATTCTTCGGAGCGCTTTAACCCTACTTTGCTCAAATGTGACAAGTTTAGTGAACCACAGGTAACAGTCAGACCCAAAGACTCAAGAAACTAGTTTGAATTCAGAGCAGAAGAGGAGCATTCACAGCATTCAAAACCTGTTTTTGAAGTCCAGAGTGAAACTCCCAGCATGGAGCCGTTCCCCATTGCAGCTGATAGGGCAGCAAGCTCCCTGACTGCAAACAAGATAATTATATATAAACCAAACTATCTGCTGTGAACATCCGAGAGCTGTTGTGACTGGTGATACCACAGTCACTGTTGGGTTGCTTAGCTCAGCTGAGCTGTTGGCTTGCCACAGCGGTGTCCGCACTGGGACACAGTCAATATGAGCCGCAGCAGCTTGTGGATGTGTTTTCCACATCCAGCCCAGCCAGGCTGCAGAGATCTGACTCGTGCTCTAGGGACAGTTTGACAAGGAGCCGATTTTGGCAAAAAAGCCAGTTTCAAGTGTTTCCATCCCTTCCTGTACATTTATTCATGCCATGCTCTCCCTTCTGATTGCTTCCTCTCTTCAGCTGCACCATGCTTGTGGGCCTGTTTCATTAACTGGATCATTGAACTGACCAGGTTTAAAACACTGCCAAGCCCAAGCAGAGAACTGTTTCCGAGAGACAAGGTCAGATTGCCCCTCCAAAGAGATGGAGCAACAGAGGCAGCACCACAAAAAGCCTAGGGAGGTTTGAGAGTGCCGTTTCTTTCGTTTGAGTTACCCAGGTCACCAAAAACCCATCCCCGAGGCACTAAGTGATGTTTACACCACATGATGTGGATGCTGTGTACTATCCAGCCAAGGCAGAAGTACCACCTCTTGCTTCACAGCTGGGAGGAGACCTATTCTGAGTGCATCTCGCGCCTGAACCCTCAGTCAGCCCAGTGACCCGACACTCACATTTGTACTGCTCTGCAATGCAAAGCTCACAAGGCCCAGCCCCCAGCAATCCAAACCTGAACTGTTCTCCGGTTCACAAACAGATCTTTGAAAGCTACTTGCATCCAGTTGGCCGCACGCAATCTTGAAAGTGTAAAACATAGCTGAAGAGGGAAAAAAAATTTTAAAAAAACTGTTTGATCCACATATGCATCTTATCTGCTTACAAAGGAGGGGAGGAAAGCATTGCTAGCTGATTAAAATACCTTGAAGACACACAGTTCTCATGAGGCAAGATTCCTCTGCGGTCACAGGGCCTCCTCATGAATAAAACACTGTAGACAGTGACTGGACATTACCATAATTCCTAGTAAAGCCAAAGGTACGGGGAAAAACGTAACTACGCTATAGACAGAATGAAGAAATGCCTTGCAAAAGGCACTGGCCTTGTGAAATGGGCTGTGCAGGAAGCAATTCCCCTACCTATTGGAAATTTTCCCAGTCTGCACCAGGATGAGCAGACCATTCAACATGAAAAAATAAAACAAAGGAAAGCAAAGAAAAGCCAGTCACCGTGAGGTCAGAGTATTTGCTAAGACCAGTGTCCAACTCCATGTATAAGGAATTTGCTAGAAACACCAACTGTGTGGAAAGCTAAACATCTGTTCATACAAAATACTTCCGTTTCTAGGTATAAACCCTTCCCAAAAGAAAAAACTCCTGTCAAAACATGTCCTACAGCACCTCCAAAGTCTAACAGATCTTCAGAGCTCAAATAAAAGGTGAAAAAGATCATATGGCCTGTAAAAGTTATCCTCCTGTACTGGGTTCACGTGGCAAGGTTGGGGGGGGGCAGGCTGCAGGGGTGGCTTCTGTGAGAA
>NW_009233883.1:69277-90908 GCF_000690835.1 Fulmarus glacialis | reverse complement strand
CCCCGCCCCATTCTTGGTGAGTCTGACATTCAATTTGGAGAATCTAATGTCAATAAGAAATCCATATGTACCGCTGAGAGTAGTAGGCATGCCCCTTTGCATTTATTTTTAGGTTTCAGTAGAATGAAGTGATATTTTCTTTCTTCAGTCATTTCTTTCATATGCATTTCCCATCTTTCCAATGTTTACAAAGGAGAAATTTATGCTCATCTTATTGAAAATATTTTTGTGTTCAAATTGAATGTATACTGATATGTACAATGACATTGGTAAGATTTGTTGTACAGCTCTACGAAGGGAAATTTTTGCAACAGAAGAGTCAAAAAGAAGTTTAAATTTTGAGCAAGGCAAAGCAAAGACCACAGATACTGTGAGGATATTTATGTTTTCCACAGCAATCTGTTCTTTGCCTGTTTATAAATAATTATTCAGTTCCTTCAAAGCCAATTTTCTGTTTTGGTGTTGATCTTTGAGACTAAGATAACCTGACCCATAATCTAACTAAAAATTATTCCACTTAGAGACACTATGTTATATAGGGTTTCAGCAGAGATCTTTTAACATTTCTGAGCTAGTACCAGTCCAAGATGGAAGCAAATCATGCTTGGCTTGTGTGGCCATCATTTTGGTAACTTCAATCCAACATTTAAACACCAATTGTTCACCTCAGCCCTGAAAGTCTACTAAAGATGGCACAAACCTACCGCTGTTCTGGAAATCTCAACACAAAATTCCAGGAATGACTGTTTCCCAGACTGGCCTGCCTGCTCATGTGCCTAGAGTCAGCTGCCTCCAAATACAGTCAATATGCACTGTTGCCTGCTGATGCAAAGTTTGACCCTCGTGCTCTGCTGTGGGGACAGGGGTGCCAGTCATGACAGCTGTTGGCCAACACTTCCAGAAGCACCAAATGTTTAAAGAAGAAAGATGCAATTTCAAATGTACTTGGGATAGAACTTGATCTTCTTACTGCACCCTAATTATAGTAAACACAGAATTAATTAAGAACCTGGTTCTGTGCTCTATCTTTCTTCCAGAACATGTTGGATAAAGATCACAAAAGCTGCATTGATCCAATTTACAATGTTATGCAGACTGTGGAAAGGCTGTTTTGCATAACAGACAAGAAAACTGTGGAAAGCAGTTGTCTGTGCTACAGGGGTCTTTGTCATACTGCCTACCTGCAACCTCTCCTATTGGTTGCAAAGCTTCCTTTGAAACAACATTTCTGCTTGGTCTTTCCCAACTGCAAACGTGCAAAATTATCTTCTGAAGGAGATGCAGGCAGAGAACTGGAATCTGAACTACTCAGCATATTTCTATTAAACCTTACCTGTGTATTCACAGGTCCATAGAAGGGAGAAGGCTATGGGTGGTAATAATTCCTTTAATCTCATCTCTGATTTGGTCCACTCATCTTCTGGGGAAGATTTCTCTGGGCTTCTGCGGTTCCCTTTCTCTGTCCTCTCCCCTGAATCTGTTCCCATGGCTCCCATTCTCCTTCCCCATCTCCAGTAGAGAGGAGCTTGTAGGCCTTAAAAAGAAGGAATACACTGGCAATTATTATGTTCTGCATTAGAAGCAAGAGCTTTAAAACGTATTTTCTCCCACATATATTATTTTTAAAGCACAACATGATTTTTAGACACTCTCGTTATTTGTTTATTTTTAGCACATATCAAACCACAGCAGTTCTCCCTCCAGGCTATATTTGACAAAGTTACAGAGACTTTCCAGGCCACCTCAAAGCAGAGATTAATCCAAACAATTTAAACCTCTCACTGTTCCACAGGAGGATGACATTCGATTGGATTATTTAGGGAGGACAAAATGTTTTTGTTGATGAGAGAGATGAAATCCTCAGAGAGGGAAATCAATCTTATGTAGAAACCCTGGAACATTGATCTTGGTGTACATTGACAATTTCTGGTTGTTTAGCTATTTGGAATGACCGCACAAAATGAGCAAGTTGTTATAGTTTTAAGGTTTTGGTATTTATTGGCAACCCCAGTGCTCATATGATTAATCACACATTCAGAGTGTGAGCTCAGTGGAAATTGACTGCAACGCAGCAGAAAACAAAGTTTTCAGTTATCATAGTGTAATAAATTGAAGCTATATCCCTAAGCAGATTTGTCTTAAGTTTCCAATTTGCCCTGTTAAAAGTGTTGTTTATACAGTAGTTAGCAAAAATGCAAGTAATTACACACAGAATTCATTCTAAGCAAGTCTGTTTTTTTTTTTCCCCTCTTTATTGGTTTTCTATCTTCATTATCCAATATTTTGTTATATCTATGCAGAAACCACATTCAAGAAAAATCAAAAAATAGCCAGGCCATGGAACGAGCACTTCCTTATATTGAGGACAGCATTTCTTGGATATAATGGTACAAGACAAGGCCTTCTGAACAAACTAATCCAAATGCAAACATCCTTTAATAAACCACTTTTCCTTTTGTACTTGGACTCTCTGATGCTTACCAGTGAGAAGCAGAACAGAAGGACAAACATTTTGGTTTATATGTTATATTTCATTTCATGAAATAATATTTATTCAGAAAGAAACATTTTTTCAAACACTGCTAGGTTTTTACATACACGTTTTGCATTGTAAGAATATCTGTTTCTTTTACCAAAAACCAGATGCAAAAATAAAATCATAAGTATAATTGGAAATTGGAGAACAATTTGGGGAATACAAACACTGAGAGAATAGATTTAAAATGAGGAGTGTCAGGTAGGGAAAAGTACAGAGTCTATGAAGGAAGGAGCTGCTCTAGCTTTGGTGTACTGGTAGAGACTTGTGCTGGCAAAGACTGATAATGCTTTATAGCCTTTCACACTTGCCACTGTAACCTCGAAGCAAGCAGTTGCTAGGATGTACTTGCTAAAAATAAGAGCAAAACTGCGGAACAGAAAGGGGAAACCCTGTAAGGCTGGCCTTGTGCTTCCCTAGAGAGGCTTAGACTCATAATGTACAGAAACTATAACTAGATCAGAAGAGACCTAATTACAGAGCTCAGAGATGTTAATGACACACAGAAATTTACATGCAGCTGAAAATCTGAATATCTCTAAGCCAGCAGTCGTATCTCCACAGGGCTGTCTTTAGAACCAATGTTTTATAATCTGGGAGCATTTTCTGTAAGGTGGAGCCTTTCAAGTAGTCAAAACCATTTATTTTTTAAGTGAACAACACTCACCATAAACCTCTAAAATTTTATTGACCAAGATCTTTTTTTTCTATGTGTAGTTCCTTCTCTTATGCCCTCTCTGAATAGGGCTTGCAACAATAATTCCTCACATTTATCTTTCCATCTTTTGATCTCAAAATCCTGTATCTGATTTGGACACAGCAATCTCCAAAGCAATGAATACCCCTTTAATTTACTGAGACCTTTTAAGGGCAAAATTACTGAATGATTTTTCTTAGGGTTCATATTAGGTACAAGGTTTTTTTCATGCTTATATTTATTTATTTTATCAGTTTGTGTAACACTGTGGTTGCCTAGTTGACTGACTTATATGTTCCCTGTTTCTCTTTAGCTTCAAGGAAACATCCCCTATATCTTTACCTGTAGTGGAGATAAGGAGTTGTCACAGCTGCTGTCCATGCAGTCCTCAAACCAGAGAGTACTGTAATAAATCCTATTTTATTTTATGGACAAATAAATGCTGAGGTAAAATATTCGAGGATCGTTGCTTGAATACTTGCCATAGCAGCGCTACTGTAATAACCACTATGACATTAATTTACTGCAATGTGCCGTAGGAAGAAGGAAGAAGGAGGGAGAAGGGCATTAAAAGAGAAAAATTACTATCCTTCGGATTTATTGGGATTGGCCTTCCTCATTTTCAGCCATCATTAGTTGATTAGGTGCTGATGACAGTATGGACAAGCGTGCTAGAATAGTTGGCTAAGAAAAGCCCTAAAGGTACTCTGTTAATTGAGATGATGTTCATATTGTACTTACTGAACATAACTGCAGACAGTGAAATAAGAGCTTAGTGTTGTGTAACAGACCACATGAACGTTCACTCATTATCAGTCTGTAAAGGGGTGAAAACACTGCTTATAGGCTACTATTACTACAGAAAAAGAGATAATATTAAATTCTGGAGGGGACTATCGTGAGAAACTATATTTTATACAGCCTTCTGGGAGATGTTGAGAAACCTGTCTAATGTTGTTCCATAGTTCCATTAGGGAGACATTACTGTATCAAAGGAACTGAAAATTGACTTATGCCTTCATCTTGTAAGAGGTATGCACCTGAACATAATGAAACAGCCAGATTTGCTTACCCACTAGAAGCTTAAATGCTAGTGATACTCTTTTGGTGCTTATATTCTACATACTTTAAATTTTAAGGTAATTTGGAGAAAATGGCAAAGAAATGCCACTATACCTCTTTTAAATGTGTTTGTGAAAAGTTAGCATTATACATGAAGAGAGAAATGTGCGTACCTCTGCACAGAACCTGCAATGCAATAGATATTTGGAATCAACAGTAACATTTTAGTAACAATGGTAATGGTATTACCAATAACTCCATAATGTTAAATAATTCAATATGGACAGTAGCCTGCTTCTTGCTGCAGCCAGGGTGAATTTCAAACTCAGTGCCTAGACAGACAGTAACATGAAAAAACATCTAAAAGCTTCAGAATAGAATAGACAGCAATTTAAATGATCTTTTGAACTTTTAGGCAAAACCACAACTTTTTTCAAACCAATAGTCCTATGAATATATTATCCACAGAGCAAAATTATCCCTGTATCTGAAGCATTGTGCTCTTAAAGTTCAAACTTAAAGCAGCTCTTTCAGAAAATTAAATCTGATGGTTAGCATGTTCATATTGAACACATCCAGTTATAGGTAACAAGTCCTCAGCAACATCAGAAACAATTCACACAGAACTATGAAAACTCACAAAATGTTGCTTAGTCATAAAGAGACGTTATTCCTACTAATGAAATTTTAGTATCAACTCTGTTAAAGATAAGTATCAGTATTTACTAACCTACAATGGTAGGTCGCTGGGGTACAGACTCAGCCCATGAAATGGTGAATGGCAAAACAGTTCTTTCTGAGCCAAACAGGAACTCGTTTTCTTTGGTCATTTATGAGCCAGAAATTTCATCTCACTACAACAAGATACGTTAACAATCCGAACACTGGAAATACTCAGAAGCCTGGGTCAAAAAATAGCACAGAAATATGCCTATTAGGAACAGTGTACAGTGGACCAGAAGAATGCAAAAAACCACGTGTTTTTTGACTTAGGTAGTGCTTCAAGTGCATTACTACACAGTCAAATCAGTAATTACACATACAACTGGTCATCCATGCTCACAGATACTGTTGTCATCACTAATCTCTAGCCCAGTTTTCTTACGCGATGCTATTGGCATTCAAGGGCTTCTTCTGCCATCAGATTCTTCTTACAATAAATATGGTTCTATCTTCAATGTCCAGTGAGATAATAAATGGCATTGCCTTCTTTCAGACAACATCTGTTGTGACTTTGGCATTCCCCTCAGTGGAAGGGGAGTAGCGATTGGTCACATTATTGGATATCTAGACACAATGTGGCAGCATCTTCAGTAAAAGGCTTTGAAACTCAAGCAAATAGTTTGAGGTAGCCACGAGAACAATGATGAATATTTGAAGAGTCAAGATAAGGATTCAAGACATCAAAAAGAAAAAAGAGATTCAGGATCAGAGACACGCAATAGTCTCAAAAATGTTAGTGCAAACATATTCCCTTTAAAATACTCACCCGAGTAAGCTCTAACAGGATCAGGCTTTTACGGTTCATGTTGTATGTCTGTTTCTAAAATCATTGTGATTGTGGATTCATGTATTACTGTCATGGCAGTGACAGAGAACAGATCTGTTTAAAGTGCACTTTACCAAGACCTGTCAACATTTGAACATAGAAGAGTGATAGATTTGACAGGTTTGGGAGATACTGTTTCCTGCCACTACCTGGGAGGGCTGACACAAGAAGTAGAAATTCACCAGGCCCAAGCATTGAAGTTTTCACCAGGCACAGTGCTGTTGCATAACTAAGGACAGGAAAATAATTAGAGTAAATGTTTAATGTGTAAATCAATCACAATGGAGAACAGTTGTTATCTGCAGAGTGAGAAAACACGGAATGAGGTGGAGTGACACAACAAGATAGTAGTACCTATGACAATGCCGCGAGATTGGTGAAGACAAGATGAGGATTATGAAGTCTGTGCAAGTTTTCTCTTTGTTACCAAATGTGCAAGGATGAATAGGGTAGTAACAGGAAATTCTGCACAAATAATGATATCTTAACTTTGTATTTTTAAAATACAGAACTATTTGTAAACAAACATGTTAAAATATTTTTCTCCCACCTCAAGTATAGAAAATCAGTTGGTCTAAAACCAGAAAAAAAATCTTCCAGTCTGAGTTATATTTGTTACACAAGAATTACAGCGTGAGGACTTGCATCTTAAAAACATTCACAAAAGTAATGTTATTACAAGTTACTCGTTGTTTGCAGTATTGGGCCCTTTGCAAGGACGGATTTGACATATGAGTTGTTAGGTTATCTAAAAGTATCTAGCCCCTCCTGCTGCCATCTTTTACAGCTGAAACTCAATCTTCCTTGCCTCCTTGGTACCTTGAAGACACATCACAGAACCACGCCTACTTAGGCAACATGAAAAGCCTTTCATCCCAAAAGATGTGGAAAGTCCCAAATAAAGCCTCTGCCGCGTGTTCATATGCCTTCTGTCCCTTTCCTCAGCAGATACAAAAACACTGTACCAGTGTATAAAAACACTTTTAACCCAGGGGGTACACCTGGCTCCCTGGTCAACCCCACCTGCCAGGGATGCTGATTATAGGACAGCCTTTCCTCTGCTCACTGTTCCTCAGCTAGTCCCTTTGCTCTAAAGCTATCTTTGTTCTTCCTCCATACACAACACTGGCTGGCTGGCACACTGTCTCCGTCCTTCACACCTCGCACTTTCCAGGATGTTCGTTATCTTCCCATGTAACCTTGCTGTACTTTCACCATCTCTGGCAGGTTTTTCTCTCTCCATATCTCGGTTCAGTCACCTTTGATCCCTTAACATGCTCTCATCTAACTAAACTGCTTTACTCAAATTTCTATGAAGTCATAGAGCTTGCATTGCTCCTATCCCATATGTATAAATGTATATTGCCAAACTCTCACTTCGTATCTTCTGCAAATAGAACTAGATCTTATTTCATCCTATGTAACTCCCTCTTATTTTACCATACCTCCGCACCTACGTTATCCTATTCCTCCCCACCACAGTGAGAAGCAGCCTCTGCTTCACCATACACCTACTCAGAAGGGCTGCTACTCCAGTCTGCCAACCAGAATAAAATACAGAGATGGCCATACCTCACTGTAGTGTCTTCACTCAGTGTTACTTTCATTACTATAACTTTTCCTCCTCCCACACACTATTGCAGAGTCTTCTCCTCTCCATACCAATAGATGCAGGGAAGTGTGACATCAGGCTTGCAATCTCTCACTGATAGCAGATGGAGCTTCCAGTCTAAACCGTTCTTCCATTACAGCATCACACTGATCGACTGAGACAAGCATTAGCCAGTGCCACAGGAAGAGAATAGGATCCATTTTTCAGAACAGTGGGTGAGAACTGATCTTTTTTCCCCACCCCCTTGAAGGCTTCTGCATTTAAAGCAAGGAAAAAATGGGAAGTGTTTATATGGGACATGAAAATGAGCAATATCCTTGTAGTTAATTATATGCACTCAAACTGACTTAGTCAGTTTTTTGTTTTTTAATCTATATAATAGATGTACACCAACCTGGTTTTGCAAATGACCAGGTGCCTTGGGAGTGATGAAATTTAAGCTGAATTTCTTGTAATGCAATTTAAGATGTGCTAGAGCCATTGGAGATGGTATTAAGACCATTCCTCAGGACTCTAGCCCCTATGAAGCAGTTCAGTTACACAGCAGAGTGCTTTATCTTCCTTCACCAAGTTTCTCTGAGATAAGATTAAAACGTTATGGCAGAAACCACCTTTGCATCAAGAAGTCTAAATGAACAGTACAAGTCAGTGTGTGATGTTATTCAATGCAGCTGCAGTCCACACTCAATTAATTCACTTTCTTAGCACTTTCCTGCCAGTTAATATTGGACAGTAAAATGGCATCTGAACTTCTTGTCTCCAGGTTGGTAAAAGAAAGGGTTAGGGGCCAGAAAATAAGATACCTATTCTTTTATTCTATTCATTGAGGCTGAGGAAGGATGAGTCTCTTGGGGGAGCGGGGGGAAGTTAATTAAAAAAATCTGCAAAGTATTTAATTTTGCTGCATGTAAGTCCATCTTACAGTTCTTAGAGAAAGTTCAATCACTAGCAAAACAAAACATGATGGATTCGTATGCATCCTCATCAAAACAAGCAGAAGTATATCAGGGATTACACCACTTTTTCCTCCATGCTATGCTTGATGTCAAGGGAAAGATGAGATTTCTTTCCCCTCAGAGAGAGCGACCACAGTCTTTCAATATTTTCAAAATCTCCTTACGTGGTATTCTCATGCAGGATGGCCGCCACTTCCTAATGCTCTTGAGAAATGGAAATGAAGCTGTCCTGTCCCATTACTGCTCTTGGAGGAAATGAGGCCAGGTTAGTCGCTATGAACATGGTCTCACTAAGGACTGTTTAAGGATAGCTGAAGAGACAGTCAAGTGTAAAAGAGGAGACTGGGGATTATGGGGATTTATGGGTAGTGAGACAAAAATTGTAGCAGGAAGGCATCAGTGAAGGGATTAGTGGTAGGGAATAGGAAGACCTACTATATTCAGATATCAGACTACAGAGGAGAAACTAGTAAAATGATATAAACCCAAATTTGTAAGAAGAAAAAAACATCATTGTATTTCTAAAACTGTATCTTGCTGAGTTGTAGAATCTTCTAAAGCAAAACAAGCTGTATCTCAGGTGGCACTCACAAACTGTCTAGGGAAACTGCCTATGTTTGACAGATTTTGATTTTGTGGCAGTGTTCATATTTTACGAAAGAATAACATTACCCTTTTTTTATATACATCTTTGCTATATCTGTCTTCACTGATTTTTCTAAGAAATCAACAGACCAGGTGTCAATCAGATCTTCTAGCACTACCAACTGTGTATCAGAATGTATTTTGCCTCTTTTTTCTTGTTGTTTTGTTTTGGTTTGTATTTTCTACATTTTCTATCTCCTCTTACTTTCCATTAAGTATTTCCAGACTCACTGGAATGCCAAACCTTTAGGCAATATCCTGAGCAGCTGCTATAAACACGACTGATGGTGTTTCACAATGTTCATCTTTCTTGTATCACTTGTCCAGCTACTAACCCAGTAAATACTTTTAATACTGCAACAGATTGGGATTTTTAGTTTTACTTTTTAGCAAGCAGGATACACAGATCATGAACTTGGAAAAGGAACATTAAACGGTTTTTATTTCCTTTAATGATGGCTATGTATAAATAGCCATGACTACAGAGGATGAAATAATTCATTGTGAATAACGCTTGTTAATTCAGCTCATTTTTTTATTTTCTTGGGTAATTTATGAACAGGTCCTGAAGTCAGTTACATATTCACAATTTCTAAGCATTTGTGGTTTCATTTGGGAGAACAATTCTTGGCACATTGTTGTTTCACAAATTGTTCATTAGAGGAATTCTCTATTCATGTAGATCATTGAGTCACCTATGGCTGTGGCTTCATACTAGGCAGCAGCCTGCCTCAATGGCTTTATGCTTTCCATTCCCCCTCCAAAGCCAACTACACTGGCACAGCTACACAGCGAGCAAAATCAGGGCGCTGATCTGCCTGAAGAGATAGTGAAGTGTAAAAGAGGAGACTGGGGAAAAAGTGTAGCAGGAAGGAAACAGTGAAGGGAGGATTGGTAGAGACAAGCTGGGGGAGGAAAAAAGAGGGCAGACATTTCAGCTGTGCAAATGTTCTGATCTAGCCTACCATTCTTGGCTGCCCAAGAACCAATGCTGGCAAATACCAGGGGGAAGCAAAGGGGCAGGGGCACAACAGGCCAAGATGGTGCTGCCTGGACGGTTACTGCTACCAAAGAAACATGCCACTGCTTAAGGTTTGTAGAGTTTGTTTTCTGCTTTCTAGTTGCTCATGTGCTAGCTTTTAACACTTGAGAACAACAACTAGCTAGTAGAAATTCATGTGTATGTGCTTTCTTGGACGAACACTACACCATGCTAAAATTTGAAAAATTGCTGATACTTCCAAATGTTTTTTTTCAGACATCAGCTATATGATGATAATAGTCATAACTGTGAATTGAACTTGGAGACTGTTTATAAAAGTAGCTGTAAAAATACATATTGTTTTTGGCTTATCTTTATAATTTGCAAATTAATGTACAGATTCAACATTTTTTATAGAAATAGGTTTCTGAGACAGCTAAATACTAGGGAGAAAATTCTGCTGCGGCTATCACTTTTCTAGGTATATACAGAAGAACAAAAAGGACAAATTTAACTATTTCAGTAACTTCATCTCCAGCAGATAATAACATCTATTATAGGATGTTGAACAAATAAAGTGAAGAAAGGTATGATACTATTCCTCAAGAGAGAGTTTTATACTATTTTTGAGACAAAATATGACTGTTTAGAAAAAGATTTTCCTTATAAAGATTAATTATCCTGAGGAATCTATTTCTTTGCACAGCTGTGGGTTAGAGGAAAGGGAATTAGGCACTGAACAAAAAAAAAAAAAAAACACTGTAGGAAGTGGATGTCTAAGTAAATTGAGAAACCTTTAAATATTCGGGAATGAGTGTTTGCTTTATAGAAATAGCAAAATAGGTATGGCCTGTGCAACTTTCCTGTGTTCCTCTCCAGCCTACAATAGATCATTTAGCTTGTAACTGTGCAACATTATGCAAGTGACTGGTGTAGTGCAAATAGACTATTTCAAGAATTTTTCATTTCTCAGTCAGCTTCATAATGGAAAGTCATTTTTTAAGACCTGACACTGTTTACAATATGTAAATTCACATTGCCTTTTGTCTTTTAACTGCTGAATGTTTCATTTAGCAACTTTTCCTTTAAAACCTAAGTTCTCTCGGTGAGTAAGGGTTATGAGGGATGCTTTCCGGTCCTCTGGACTACCCTTGAATGATTTAGGACTGCTCTTTAGATGTCCCAGATCATTCCAGTGAATCTTCACATGCACTGTGCCACCAGCTGGAGGATTCTGCATAAACATAATGGAATGGAGATAATCTTTTTCCTTTGTCACACACCCACACTGCATCATTCAGTGTAGGGATACCGGTTATCTCGGTGAAAGCTGGTTAGCACTATGCAGCATTCTAACCGGCCAATGTGGTGATCCAACTTGGTTAGAGAGGTAGCATGAGTAGAGTATTTCTGTATTGTAGTTCTTACTGTGAAAACAATCTGGGGCTCACAAAACAGTAGGTAGAAAGGCTAGAACAGACACGCTTTTGCCAGCTGGGAGCTCCTGAACAGAGGAATTCTCAAAGAATTTTGTTAAGGACCAGTTACACGGCTACAGTTAGTTTTCTATTACTTGTGTGGTGAATCTGTTTAGAGAATCAACTTCTGTTTAATGCTATTTTTGTTTAGAAATTCTTAAAGTGCATTTCTAAAATTCACAAGCACCTGTTTGCTAGCAAGATGGAAAATACTCCGGGCCACCCAAAGCTGTTACACATGTTCTATAAAAGAACTGAACCAACATAAATACCTAGTAGATTAGACATCAAAAGAGGATATTCAAGAATATGCAGCAAGCTTTGTACAACCAATAGAACCTTTTTCTTGCACACTGCCAAAATAGATTGCAGTTGCAATGTAGCCGACCTCAAAAATAAAAATAAAGAGGGACTCTGCAACAAGGAAAAATAGCAGTTTCAGTATATCCCTAGTCATATTGCAAGAGGGAATCCTGTGAACCGTAGGAACAGAGATTAGAAAAGAAACAGAATGAACAAGGGTTCCCATTACAAATCACATCTCCTTCTTTGCTCTGGACTCAAGTAAGGAGCACTTCTATTTACTGTGTAGCTTGTGTAACATATGGCCACAAGGCATTCTGCAGAATCCCATTTGAAATCAGGACAGAGTTCATTTCTAGCATCTTGCTGGGACACCTTAGCAGTCTTCCCTCCTTCTGTCAAATGTCCTGCCATGACTGTCACTCAGGCAACCCTGCAGGGCAGTCAAGGCATGGCACAGCCTATTTTTGACATGCTGTCAAATATTCATTTAGATGGGCCAAGATCAACATTCTGCTAAATCTCAGAAAAGTCTTAGGAGCTGAAGTGGCAGTGGAGGCTGCACAAGTGCAGATGTGCCTTAGGACATGCCTAGGTAGTCAGGTGCAGACAGCTGCATCCCAGCTGTGCTTGCGTGTGGAGCCACACAGCTGGAAAAAAGCCAACAGCAGTTTGGAAGCTGCGTAACCACACTAGCATAAGACTGAAGCAGAGATGGCATGAGCATGGCAGACCTGCCCATGGGCATGTGGCTAATCCAGCTGGCTGAATATGCTCATATGCTTGAAAACAGCCAAATGGCTAAGTGCCTCACTGAAACAGGGCTAAAATTTGGCCTCTTTTATTTTAAAAAAAACTTTTTTCAGAACATTTGCTTTAGGGAACCAATGGCACCCAGACAAAAAGTAATAAGCACCTATGACAGGAATAATTAAAATGTTATGAAAAACCCAGAATGAAGGAGAAAAAAAAGCCAAAATGATTATAATCTTAGGGAAATACACATTTACCAAGTAAATAATAGGGGCTTCTGAAAGCCTCAAATAATTAACACAAATCTAACCCTCTGGTGTTCATTCTCAGGAGAGACATTTGAGACAGATACACCCAAGAGAATGCAACCGATGAAAAGGAAAATATTCCAATCTGCTGGCTAAACAATGTGTTTTGTGTAGATTTTTATGAAGTATTTTAAATAGGAAATTAAAATAAATTGATAATTGTTGCACGATGCTCAGATATCAGGGTGGTAAGAATGTTTTAAATTTCATACTAAACCCCAGAAAATTCAAAGTTAATGTTGGCGGTCCACACTTAACATACCTATTATCCTCGTTACTATTAATAGCGATGTGTAACACCTACACTGCAGCTCTGAAAATATTTTCAGAAGTAACATCATGAACCTGAACTCAAAGGGAATGTTCATATAGGCCAGATCATTTTATGACTTTAAAGGTGAAGGGCTATATACTGCTATGCTTTTTTTCTAAAGATCCCAAAGAATTCAAATCAAAGAAGGATTTCTGATTTTTTTTTTCACCTCTTTTAAGCTCTTTCTTCTTGTTTTAATATTTTCTAACAAGAATTGAACTCATTTTTCACAGCATTACAACATTTATGCATGATGTCTAGTCACAAAACTACTATGAACTCCAGCCACCTCCAAAGTGAAAGGTGACAAGACTGGATTACAGTTCAGACTAGAAAGTGAAGCATATCTTATTTCATGGAAGCTACATGGGAATGCTACAACATTATCACGTTTTTATCCAGCAGCTTAAATTAATGTAGTGTCAGCATTAACTACAATAAACCTTCTCTTGCAGACTTTTCTCATGTACTTGCTCCACTATACATATGACAAACAAACTAAAACTTGCATTCTTAATTGCGTAGCAGCTGCATTAAACCAGACTACAGCTTAAAAGCAACCATACTCGATGATCTTAAAGGTCTTTTCCAACCTAAATGATTCTATGATAAACTTGGATCCAACTGGGGTAGTTTTTCCTTCTGAAAAAGCTATGGTAAAAAACTCTTTCACTTACATCCTCAATCGCCAGGCACGGGTGAGTGGGCTGAAAGGAGGCCTGCCTGGGGCAATTGCTGAGTGCCTACCTTAGCCTTTCAGTTTACCCTCAACCCACAGCTGCTTTCTGCAGCCCCTCTCTCTTAAGTTATGGCAAACACAGGTCAGATGCAGTCTGGAATCTGGATTTCAGATCTTCAATGCAATTTAAAAGTACTTTTACAACTTAACTATTTGCTACGCTACACTAGTTCACAACTCACTGGCCACCTTGAAATTTGCTCACCGAATTCCCGGACAGCCTTGCAATGCAAATGCTGGTCCCACAGAAGTCAGTAAGGAATTTTGTCACTGTTTCTTTAACAATAAGATCAAGCTGCCTGCCTGGATCTCCCAAGTCCCAGAACTCTACATTATGTCATTATTATTATTTGTCAGAAGCCTGAGAAATGTGCTAGGCAGCTCCCCATATAGATAAAAGGACATAATCTTGAAAAAATATGGAAGGCTTATCCTGTTTCCACACTGCCTTTTAGACAGTTTAGGAACTAAGCAGGTGTCTCATATCAAACTCATGTGTGAAGTCAAACAAAATATCAAACCCTATCCTAGTTCTTACATTTATATTTTGATGCAGACCTTTAGGCAGTTCCATTTCTAAGTATATTCTCTTGTAGTAGGAGAACAAGTTTTTGCTTATATATTTACACATGCAAATAAGATGATGTAGGTTGTGATAGGTTATCGCTTTTTTTTTTAGGGACTTTTCTTGAAATGTTTGCCAGGACATTACAGGTACACCATGTGATGTGGCAGTTGCTAATGTACTGTAACTATATTCTCCTGGTGAATGGCAGAGTAAACAGGTATATAAAACATGCATAAATGTTGGTGCATCTGTTAGTACTTCCCTAACACTACAACAAAATTCTAACTTTTCTTTTAAAATTTTTAACATAATTTTGTCTGCCATGAATATGTGTATAAACTATGTATATAAACAATTCAATACATTACATGTACAGCAGCTAAATAGTCTGTGCAAAGTACTGATACATCCTGAAAAAACCCTGTTTTGTATCTGAAAAATATTGAACGCAAGCTTTGAAGTTGCAGAAGTATTTTAAATAGAGACACAATAAATTACTACACAAATAGTAACCATGTATAAAGGTACTTTCAGCATGAAAGCGTAACATGTTGTCAGAACATTAAACTTCCCAATATCCATGTGAGATAAATATCATCGTCATATTAGAAATTTAGAGAAACATTTTGTTCCTCTTGAGGAACCACTGTAGAACCTTATGATGAAGTCCTGGCCTTAGGTATGGAGTGCAAGCTATCTGCCACTACTTCAAGTATAAAGATTGCTTTTCGGTGCTCCTGGAAAAGCCAGAGAACGCCCTCATCAAGTGCCAACCCTGCATCAGGCCTACTCGACCTCTCTTCCAAATGCAAAAAAATGATATGTTGAATGACAGACTGTACAAAACCAACTATTTTGGAATGTTACAAAGGCTGACTTGTATGTTCTTGAATTACACTGCTCACAGATTACTATTCATCCCATCTATAAGGTGTTCACCATGACGACGATTTATTCTGTTAACAACTGAACCCTGCTAAAAATGTCCTAAGTTTGGGAGATGTGAGTCATTATCATTATGTTTACCTGCTTCATCAGTAGTTCAAGTTCTTTTAAATCCATTTTTTCTTTGTTTCTTTCTGTATTTCACTCCATGCTGTGCTAGCAATTGGTTCAACTATAAGCTTAACAAAAAAAAAAAAAAAAAAGCAAAAATATCTAAAGATAAAATGCAAAACTTTTCAGAGTGATCATTACAAATCTCCCCTTTTCTCTTTCTTTTAAATATTGCTAGTCTAACACATCGTCCCTGCCAAGCAATGCAAGAAAAAGAAAGTTCAGAAAATGCATAGTTTTCAATCTTTGAAATGCATTTGCATACAAAGTGTATCTTTAAGGGGAAATAACTTGACAGTGTCAGTGGTTGATACAGTAGAAACTTTATCACACTTTTTCTTCACATCTAAAAACATTTCTAAACACTTTAGAATTTAACAGTATTTAATGTTTATGAAATAAAGGCAAAAGTTTAAAATGCCTGGGATATGTGGTTCCCTTCTGTTGTGATACTGCATACATTTTCCCTTTATTTAGTGATTTTTCACCTGAGAAAAAAGAAAATATATCATCTGAACTCTGACTCCTGCAAGACACTGCTTCCTTACTTCACACTGCAAGTAATGGAAAATAAGGTATCTATTTCCCAGAAGAACTTAGTATCACTGTTTGTTAAGTACCTATTTCTGGAACCACAAACACTACCTCAGTTTTCCTTCTCCAATGAAAACAGTGATTTTGTGACCAGCAAGATTGTATTGAGAACTCCAAAACACTGATATGAGGCTTTTAATCTCATATTTAAAAGGAAAAAAAAACCCAACAGCTAAACCTTTAATTTCTGTACAAAGAGTTGTTGTCCTCCGGAAGACATAACATCTTTTACAGCTAACACTGATTGTATTTATACAATCTCAGGTAGATGGTGTAAAATTAAAAAAGCAGATTTTTTTTTTCTAAGTTTCAGATAGCATACTTGATTATTAATATTATCATTCATCTTATCTCAGATAATGAAAACAGACATATCCTTTTGGTTATATTTCACTCTATGATAAATATGTCAGAAATCAACATCTTGTCTTCACTTTTGCTTTGTGACCACTACTACGGAATGACTATTTCTTTATTCTTACCTATCATTTTGAACAAATGGGTTGCATGATATTTATATTAATACTATGAATTACATTCTCTTGTAGTATGAGATATAAAGATTTTTTTTAATCTACATTTGACCTGCCACATCCCTTTAAAATTATCATATGAAACAATGTAGGAGCTAGGATTAATGGGAATATTCAGTTTCTGTTAAAAGACAAAAAAAAAGTACAGGTTTCTCTAAAAAAAATATTAATTAAAATACATTCTAAGTTGTGCTAATTGCAAAATCATTAATTCTCTTCTAAGTTACACTTAAACTTTTTTTTTTTTTTATCTTGAGGAAAAAACAATTTGCCAAATCCTACTTGCTCATACTGCTTCTCTGATTTTAGATCAGTATTCTTATTGGAGTTCTGTGTACTACAAAGGCAGATCAATAAAGTTTATGGGCCAAATCTGGACTAACAAAAAACAGGTACAACTCTGCTAAAGTTAAATGAATTGTCCCTGCTTACATCAATGATAAACTTGGCTTTTTATGGTGTATTAAAAAAGAGAAAGAGAAAATGCTAACAAAGGTTTAACTTGGTCATGCTTCATATATACTTTATCTTAAAACATCTACTTTTGGTTTTTAATTGTAGTGGTGTTCTGTAAAGAAATACGACCTTATAGGGCATTTTCAGGAATAGAACAGTCTATATATTAAAAGGCAGCAAATGATTCATAACTGCTTAGCGGTCAGGCCTGTGGGGCCATGCTTCCCATGTGAAATTTTTTTCTGCATTGCAAACTCTTACATTAAATTGTGATAAATGAAGAGCGGAGGCTATTCATACAAATCAATGACTTTAGTGTATGTGTCATTAGCCTGAGAGATGCAGGCAGCGGTCACTACTATAAATCATGTGATGATCTGCTGTCTGCGACTCGATGCAAGCAAGCAGATGCATTAGGAAGGTTAAAGAATGAAATTAATCTGTGCATTTCCCTTTCTTTCTTTTTTTTTTTCCTTTAGTCACCTGGTCATACAGAAAGAATTAAAATCACATGATCCAAAGTTAAACCAGCTACAGAACAGTAAATTGGCTAAGTTAGATGTCACCTTTCAACTTAAAGTTAATTAAATATTAATGGGATTAATTTATTCATCATTACATGGAAAGTAAAATATATAGAATAGGTAAAATCCACCAGTGCTCCTCACACAGGAGTTGATATTATTAATTGCTTCCAATGCAGACTGTGGCACAAGACCATGTGTAAGAGATCAAGCACACTGCAAAATGTGCTCTGATACTTTTAAGTGCAGCATATTTCTTTCTTTGCATTTTATAAATCCAGTGTTTAGTAACCCATGGCCATGCTCTTCATCCCGGTACCTTGGAGTGGGTTATGAATATGAGTCAGGTTGAATGTATTACTGGTGATAGAATACATTTCCAAATATCTGTGACTGGGAGTGTTAATGGTGACAGTGTGCAAAAGGGGTCAGGGACAGTAAAAAGAGATATGGACAATATAATTTTAAAACAGGAATTAATTAATTTGGGAAGGGCATATTTGATATAAATGTTAGGCCAAAGCCTTCAGTCTTTACTCAATACTTACTCAGGCAAAACACCCACTGACTTCAGTGACAGATTTCCTGGGATGAGGACTAAATATGCCCCAAGAGTCAGATTGTCCCTTACTTTTACAGAAGAAAAAATTGAGAAGATCATGCAAGAATCCTATCCCCTACTGCATCCATGTAGATCCTGCAGGAGATCATACACGTCTCTTTCCCCCGGCTCCACCAATTCCCCCTTGCAGTCTAACATTACGTAGCAAGGAACAAGCCGGTATGTTACAGAGGAGGAGACACAGAGTAGGAGTCATGCCCAAGAATAGCAACACTCAACATGCTTATGCATAGGTCTGCAGTGCTCCCAAAGTCAAGCAATACATTGGTAAAGACCCCAGGATTTGGCCTCTTATAACTGGTACAGACTCTAATAAGGAATCTTGAAAAGGGTGTTTAAAGACTCTGCTTTGAGCTAGCAGTTGACTATGGGCACAATCAAGTATGAAAGCAAATTAATGACAGAAGTGGCTGCATTTCAAAGGTGCTTGAAGCAGTCCATGTGCATAAAATAGTGCAGAACACCTTTACGCTTATGAAGGGCATTATAAATCAATACAGTATAAGTTAGCTTGGACAGTGATAAGATAAGTATTGCATGTGCTTAATTCACTTAGTTATCCTTCCGAAAAAGATAATACACTCAATGTAGACATATTTCAATTGAATTGATAGTAGATCAGGACTGAGCAAGCCTAGAGACTGAATTACTTTTATCCATCCCATCAAGTATAAGGATGAAGTTGCAAGCAAAATCAATGTCAGAAAGGTCTTACTGTCTCTTACAATAGCATGCCTACTATCACTTATAATGAAATATACTAATATTAATAATAACTATTAAAAATAAACATCTATCCTATTATAGTGCAAACTTCTAGCAGGTTAAGAACTAATGACATTAATTTAGATTTCTAAATTCCTCAAAGACAAAAAAACCCACAAAATCTGCCTCATAAAATTGCTCAGAGACCACAAAAATTATCATTAACTAGAGCTCCCTAATAAAGGTGGGGAAGAATTGCAGTCAGTAGATTTAAAATTACTGTGAGCTGATTCCCCCGGTAAAGACACTCTTGTGTATTGTTCCACTGTCACTTAATTGCCACATTGACTTTATATGTATTTATTTATATTTGGTAGCATTAAGTTTAGGGCACACATCACACATATTTTAGGTTAATTTTCCCCACCATCACTTGGTTCTCCAATTGATCCCATTCAGTCATCAGGACTTTGTTACTTTATGTCTACAGTGGTGATTGAAGTATAGTGCAAATACCACACAGAGATTTTGGATTGCTGGTAGAAGCTGAACTGTAACAATACAGAGTTTAGAATACTCAAATTATCCCAGACCTAGCTTACAATTTATCTACATGCCTGCAATGTAGGCAAACCTCTCCAAAGAAAGCATGATCAGACCCAGCTTAGGTAGTGAAGTGGAGCAAGGAGAAAAACGAAGCAGCAACGTCAGACACATTGATGTAGAAACTCCCAATCTCCAACTACACAACTGGTTTGCTGTAACATGGCATAGGTAGCTTTCAGCATAGATTATGCAAAAACAGAAACAAGCACTTAATTTTAAGGACAGGACCAAACATATCTGACCAAGTGCTTTACTTAAAGCTAAGCATATAATTAAACTAAAGATGTCTGTTGGCCAAGCTAAGGCCTTCATATCCAGCAGCAGGGGCAAGCAGCTGTTCTAGGCTGCACCCTTGCTAAGGACCTGTCGAGCTCCTACCAAAATCAAAGACAAGATTCTTTGCAGTACTTTATTAGATACATTTCTTTCTTTCCCAATGTAAATTCAGTGATTTTAGGAATTCATATCATATCTGCTGCTTAATTTCCTGGGAAGTTAGGTTTTTACCATTGCTCCAGATTCCTGTCTATTTTCTACCCATTCATGAAGCAAGAGAGTGCTGTATTTTAAACCCAAATGAAGGGAGCTATAATGTAAAAATAAGAGATGGCTGCCCATTTTAAAATTCAAGTGGATTTTTAAAAATTTTTACTATAATTGCCTTTTAGAAAGCAGAAGGGAGTTCTGAAAAGCTTTGGTAACAACCTGTAAAAGTCCCTCTCCGTGACTATCTGAATATGAAATAAAAAATGAAAAATACTGTGTGGATGAAATCGCTCCTTCCTTTTGGAGCAAATCCATGCTTCCTTTTTAGTGACTAATTCCTGATTTTTATATCACACATCTCTTTTGAGTAAATGCCAAAGAAGAGGCAAAAGCTCTTTACAGTCAGTTGATAATTTTATACTGTAGGTTTAAATTGTGGGTCGAAAGGAAACCTGGTTTTAATTTTTTAAGTGTTACATTAAGAAAATAAAATATTTCTCACAAAATCAGCTACTTTACTGGAATGCTTGATCCCACACCCAGTTTATTTGCCTGTTTTAGGAACAGTTGGGGAATGTACTTCGCATTATATGGCTGAGTCAGGCTCCTTTTGAAACCATATGATAGCCATAGCATGAATCACCTGCTACCTCGGTATTTCCTCAACACAACTATTTCTTTCCAGGTCCTCCCTTGCACTGGACTCCATCGTGCTAAGTACTGATTGCTCTCATTTCCAATTAGCTTCAAGGTGAAGGCACACAGTAGTCTACAGAATTAGCTCAGCTCCCTACATGTGCGGCCAAGAGGTTCTTGTTCATATAGCCTCACTTAGTCCTCTCATGAGAATAAGGACTGCTTATATAAGGGTAGGAGTCAGAGCCAAACCCTTAAACAGCAATTATGTCTCCCTTAAGTTACAAGGACCCTTCTTAGGGTCAAAAGAACTAGCAAACTTGTTGATGTCCCTTTACAGGTTACATCTAAAGCATGCTGATGAATAGGTGTTGACATTGCTAAACAAAGGTATTACTAGCAGATTACATCCAGGAATCTGGATGACTGCAGGAGGACAGCAACGTAAACCCTTGGGCTTGCTGTATCTCCCAATTACTACACAAAAGACTAAAACACAGGGTCATGGATAAAAGTGAATAAATGTTTCTAAATTCTTATCTTAAACACACTTAAGCTTAAAGCTATTTAATTGAGGATTTAAAAGCATGTATGCTTTATGAAGCTGTGGCTACCTGCTTCATTCTCTTGCTCTTATTTTTGCTTTTATCCTTTTAGTCTTGAAGAAGCCTAATTAGAAGCTTGAACAGGGCTCTCTCTCCCTGCTCTTAAATCAGTAATTGGCTTCAGTGCAGAGACTGTCAGGAAATTAACACATCACAACATGACAGCTGTTAATTTTTTCTCCTTATTTGTCATATGAATCACTGCTGATTTGCCAGAGTGCATAACAAATTAGTGGTCTGTAATCAGCGGCCTCTCTCCTGTGTGCAGCACCTACTTGTTTTTCCCCTTTTCTCCTGAAGTCCATTA